>NC_133781.1:25495038-25522527 GCF_003597395.2 Chelonoidis abingdonii
ATAGGGAGACCCAGGGGGCTCTGGGTCTTGTGGGGTCCCCCAGGGATAAGTTGGGGCGACTGGAGGGCTGATAGGAGCCAGAATCCTATCTGGTGGCAGCGAGATAAGATCCAAGCTGGTACAAGCTTGGGGGGAATCATAGTAAGCACCCAGATTTTGGACGCTAAAGTCCAGATTTGGGACAGACGCTTACCACACAGTGACTTGCTATGAGAGAGCCCTGTTCTTAGATGTATTATCCACGCCATGCTACAGCACATGCATGGGGCAAAAGGAGTAAGCACAAGGTAAAGGACTCCTGAACAAAAGCAGACTGGATTGTTCCCAGGCCTGCATCATTCAATGAAGGGGTAGAAAGCAGAACAGCCTAAATAACCTAATGACAAGTACCCATTAAAAGATCTGCAGTGCCCTTCCACCTGGGCCAACATTACAACAGACTGTGCATACGGGCCAATTTAAAAAAAGCCTTCCATGTGCAGCACAGAGGAAAATTGGTGCATTTGAATCTTTTTTGTTGCCTTTTGGTTAAGTGTATCACCAGGTTAGAATGCAAACTTCACGGCCGGTAAACCACTTTTTGAAGAAATGATGCAGTCACTGACTTAAACCAAGCATTTCAAGGATGACCTATTTGTGGTGCAGCCCAATGTGAAATGTCAAGGTTCTGTTGCAGTCTAATCCAATCACTTATATGCACATAGAAAACAGTCTTCTTTCTTGGCTCTATTCACAGGAACTGCCAGTTATACCAGAACAAAATAGGGTTGTTTCCATGGGAACAAAATCATAAAAGCTCTGTGAAGAACCTCCAGTCTAAAACAGTAAAAACGAATTTTTGATGGGAAACTGCACCGCCAGTATAAGTGAAAGAACTAACACCTCAACAGCTCTTCAGAGTCAGCTTCTATAATGTTGCATGCGGTTAAATTTATCCTGGAGATGGGCCCAAACCAAAAGTTTTACATTTCACAGAATTAGTATCGGAACTTGGTGCCAACTCAGCCCCATCACTAAAGTATTCTTGTTTTGTTTATATGCATCTTAGGCAACAGATTTAAAAACCACACCGAAAGCCTTACATCCTGCCTTTAAAACGGTAAAGAAGAGTATTTTAACTTTGTAGTTAACAATTTCAACAGTCTCTTAAAAAAGCTGAAATGGATCCGCAGGACGGCAGTTCACTTTTCAGTGGCTACTACAGACAATTTAGCTGCTTTTTCGTTGGGATGAACAGCAATTAATACAGCTTTGTTAGGTATTACTGAGCTATTAATTATATAGTAATCAGAGTTATTTCTTATTGTCACTTCCTTATCACTTCAATACTACATGTGATGCAAACAGGGGTGGGAGCAGGACCCACTAGTGGTCAATAAGCAACAATTTCAATAGAATTTAGCTTTTATCCCAGGTGACACACGACACAGCCATTTCTGAATGTATGAGAAAGCCTTCCTCATACCAGCTCTGCAGATTTTAGTTAGTATGGAACTTTCACTCCCACTAAAAAGGATAAAAGGCTCTCAAGGCAAAAGACAAATAAAAAAGTTAAAGGCATTTTCCATCAGAAATACTCCAGATACAATACTTTCATCCACAATATTGTACGTTCCACAAAAAACCACCCTTCTAATAAGATTCTATATGTAGAGATTTTTGTATAAAAGGGATTCAATGCAAGCACTGTACAACAGGATACAATACAACACATAGGGATGCCATAGCTTTCTAGTTTTACAGCAGAGCGCCTTGAACAGCCCAAACAGGAAAGCTTTGCTTGAGACAGATGTGCAGAATTTGATTCAGAATGAGGTAGACACATGTTGAACTACACAGTGACTCCCAGGAGCTATTTTCTGTTATTTCAAGAGAACATGATTAATTGTTCACGTCACCCCCGTATTTTTTAAAATTCGTAGGATGTATACTTTTCAGAAGTTTCATCTAAGATGAACTGAATGAATAAATGGAAGATGACTTTTAAATCATCACTCTGCTTATTCTTTAGGTAGCTTTATCAAAGTTTGGATGTGTCACCACTCTGTATAGCCATGACACCTTGACAACTAATCAGCTGTCCAGGTGAGAGTGCACACCTTCAATGGAAAGCTATCTTGGGACACTTTATACACATCTCCCACCAATTCCCAAGTGTTTTCTCTGACACAGGCTAGAGGCTCTGAAGGTGGATACACACTGCCTGTAAAATATTTTCCAATCTTCTGTTTTGTTGAACAAAACCTGGTCAGAGTGGCCTCTGAACATTCTCCTATACCCAGAACAAGTCTAACTATTGGGACTTCCAATAATGTATTAGTTTTTCTTGCTTCACATTTACTACTGCACCATACTAAACTTTGTTACTCCAAGAGACGATTGTGTGTTTGGTGGAGACAGAGAAGGGATAAAGGCCATTTTTAAAAGCCTCCGCACCCGGGCAACTGGTCACAATTTTATTTTTCAATACACCCTGCAGGAAGTAATGCAAACAACGCATTTCTAGAAATACAAATGGAGAGGCTTTGATTTCTTTACCCCAAATGAGTTGCTCTGAAATTTATTTTTATTCATGTGACTACAGAAGAAGGGAAAATGTCACTAGATAATGCAACAAAGAAGAATATACAATTCGAAGTGTCCAAGATGTCCAAAGTGGCAAATCTGTATCAGTCATGCAATTTTCTACGTAACAAGAGCACACATTCAAAGGTTTCAATGAAAGGACTCTTAAGTAGCTTCCTGCTGGCAATCCTATTTGGAAATGCTTTTGACAGGACTCATGGCACTCCAGCTTTAGTCTAGATACCTGAGCACACAATCTTCTATATCAGGGGTCGGCAACCTTTCAGAAGTGGTGTGCTGAGTCTTCATTTATTCATTCTAATTTAAGGTTTCGCGTGCCAGTAATACATTTTAACATTTTTAGAAGGTCTCTTTCTATAAGTCTATAATATATAACTAAAAACTATTCTTGTATGTAAAGTAAATAAGGTTTTTTAAAATGTTTAAGAAGCTTCATTTAAAATTAAACTAAAATGGAGAGGCCTCAGACTAGTGGCCAGGACTAGGGCAGTGAGAGTGCCACTGAAAATCAGCTCGCATGCCACCTTCGGCACGTGTGCCATAGGTTGCCTACCCCTGTTCTAGATGATCACATATGAACAAATAGTTTAAGAGCTGGATCCCGCCTGTGGTACATGCCCAACTGTCTGCACAGCAAGGGGGAGCAGACATACAGTCCAGTGAGTCTCGTTCACTAGGATTCCTGCTGGGAAAGGGTAGGATTTCAGTGGCCCTGTGCTCAGTAGCACTGGGGAGGAGGAAAATGTTCCAGCTTTGGTCATGGGGGTAGCTTGTGTATATGTCCCAGGGTTTCAAAACCATCCCTTTTCTACTAAACCTTGGTTTTTCTACAAAGAGATGGTTTTATCTGACAGGTATTATGGACATCTGGGATAGCTAAAGACTATTATATCAAGATTATAAATGTTATATGTACCTTAAAGGGCTAGGAATTGCATTCTAGTTCCACGGGGAAACTAAAGTGCTTCCTGCAGGAACTAAAACACTGGGAAGGATAATTAATGCAAATCCCTAGGTTGGTGACAAGTCTGGAGAAGCCTTACCCCCAGGCATAGATTGGTTTGACCTAGCTGGGGAAACCCGGAAAACAAAACTGAACACTGTATAAAATGATCAGCCTGACACAGTCTCTCACTCAATCCAAGAACTGACTTGAAACTGAGGAAGACAGGTCATATCTGGCAAGCCAGACATGCATAGAAACAGTTTGCTGTTTGTAAGGTATTTTATGTTATATTGTTCTGAATACATATGAAGGGTGGCTGGTCTCCTGAGAGAACAAGACTGCAATTATGGAACTCAAGTCAGACCTCTGGGTGATTACTGCAGAGAACTGCAAGAGGAATTGTAGCCTAAATCCCCAGGTTGGAAGGAAAGAGTTGCGAGACTCCACTCTGAGAAAGTTGCTGGCTAAGGCCGGAGACTGAAATGTGTGCCACAAACATGACAGAGGTGGTTACCCTGGGAAGGGTCACTGTGCTCACCTGGATGTGCAAGTTAGTTAGATGGGCTCTTATTTACTTAGGCTTCCATTTCCAGAAGCAACTAGGGATTTCGAGTGGTTCAATTTATGGCCATCTAATTTGAGACATCATAAAAGGGGTCTGATTCTCAGAAAGTGCTGAGCACCCACCATCTGAGAAATCAGGCCCCCTAAAAGTGTCTCAGGCACCCAAAATGGGGCACATAAAATCACTAATATATTTGGAAAATATAGTTCCTATATTTATAAAGAAACAACTCGAAGAATCTCAAAACACTAGAACCTTCAGAATATATGGCAGTATCACGATCATAGATAACACCCGATTGTCACTGAATACTTCAGTTTAAGAGACACTATCTGCTTGCTGATTCTCCTCTATATAAGTAAATACCAACATTTGGGCCCCAATTCAGTAGAGCACTTAAGGATGTGCTTACATCCCACTGGAGGCAATGGAGTTTGAGCATGTGTTGATATCCTTTGATGAACATGGGCCCTGGAGAGCTGTTTGCTATCTTTACATATAGTGTGTTGAAAAATCACAAGCAAGTGGATTAGCTGTAGGTATTGAAAGAATAAGCAAACTTTAAAGCCTAAAGCTTAATGAAACATGAACTAGTTATAATATGCATTTAAAAGAATCATATCCATTACATTTAAATGACTGACTTTTGGAGCCAAAAATATACAGAACCAAAATACTGCTGTACTACTGAATATTACGTCATACCCAAATACGATTATAGGTGCCCATTTACAAGACACAGACATCTGTAATTACATATTGTAATATGTACTACATATTTTTGCCGTCTTGAAGGAACATTTAACGTTTTAATTAAATTACTGTTTAGAGTAGAAGGATATTATTGCTAACAATTTTACATTACAGGCACAAAAAACCCCACATAATTGTTCTATAATCACATCATCGTTATTTGTTGATGTTCACATTTTTGGAGATTAGCTCCAAATATCATTATCACACGATAATATTACAAAGGGCATAAGTAACCAAGTAATTAGTTTGCTTCTGCATCTATTTGCATAGTTATTCCGGTCTTGCAAAATTAAGGGGCATCTATAGTTCTCTGTAGCTAAATCCCAAATGATCTGTATTTAATATAAAAATGCAGTTGAAATATATAGGTTATAATTATTTGCTGAGAAATGCCTGTCTGTTTTTAGATCTCATTTTTGAGAGCTCATTGGTTCATTTGTATGATTAGTACTTGAGCCTAAGCCCCATTTTCAAAAGCAACTTGGGATTTTTGGAGCTTAAGGGTACATCTACATTGCGAAAAAGACCAACAGCTACGGGCTTGCGGTGGGGGCTAAAGAAAGCAGTGTAGAGACGCAGGCTCAGGCTGGATCCTGGGCTCTGAAAACCAGTCAGGGGAAGAGTCTCAGATCTCAGGCTCCAGCCCAAGCCTGAACATCTATACTGCTATTTTTAGCCCTGTAGCATGAGCCCGAGTCAGCTGATCCATGTTCAGAGACTCGTTGTTGTAGGTCTTTTTCTGCAGTGTAAATGTACCCTCAATCTCACTGAAAGTTAATGGGATTTAGGCTCCCAAGTAACTAATGCACTTTTAAAAATGGGACTTAGCCAGGTGAGTTAGAAGCTGTTTTTGAAAAGTTAACCCCTCAATTTGGGGTTTGGGGTACAGGAAGGGGCTCTGAGTTTGGGGGGGCTCAGGGTTGGGGGGTGAAGTTGGGCTGTGGGCTTACCTTGGGCAGTTCCCAGTTAGCAGCGCAGCTGAGGGTGCTAAGGCAGGCTTCCTGCCTATCCTGGTGCCGTGGACCACGCTGTGCTCCAGAAGCTGCCAGCAGCAGGTCTGGCTTCTAGGTGGGGGGGCCATGGGACTCTGTGTGCAGCCACCACCCCGAGCACCAGCTCCACACTCCCACTGGCCGGCTGGAGGGCGAGGGGCGGTGCCTGTGGGTGATAGCTGCATGGAGCTGCTTGTGTGCCTCTGCCTATGAGCCGTACCTGCTGCTAGCGTGGTGTCAGAACAGGTGGAAACTAGCCTGCCTTAGACAAGCAGCTCTGCCGATGGGACTCTTACTGGCCCAGTCGGCGGTGCTCCAGTGCCTTACATTCTGTGACCCAGTATTGGGTTGTGACCCGCAGTTTGAAAACCTCTGACCTATGTGACACTCCAGTTTCCACTGGCTCAACGAACAAGCCAATTCACATCCCTGCCTAGACACTAGAATACCTGGCTGCCTCGTTTGCCAATATTTTCTGTTGGTTGATTCTTACAGAAACCCTAAAATATAAACAATTGTAGACTGCGTTCTCTCTGTTCAGCAGATTGCACGAAAAAGTGAGAGTTTCACTGTTACGCCCAGCCTTTGCCTTCAAGAGTAAAGCTGAGTGTTACCATTGAAACGCTGTTTGAGTCTCGCCTGAGTCTAGATAAGAATCTTTGAACAGCCTGGTGCCTAATACTGTAAACTGTCGTCAGAAGAAGCCACTGGACCCAAGTGGTAGCACACATGCAAAGGACACCTAGGAATGACTCTGTCTATATTCTGAATTCTCCAAATCTCAAGGGAAGATTAACCCTCTGGTCACTGTACTGGTCATAGGAGAGAGGTAGAGGGGAACAAATCAATTTGTCTTTGTTTTATGATCAGTAAACCTTTAATAAGCAAACACATCCAGCAAATTTAAAATGAAGATCTTGCTTAACAAAATATTCTTCATCAGTCTGGCATCTTGTTTATTATTTCATGACACTTTACATTCAGTATAATTATATCTGCTCTGAAGACTTCATTAACCTACATTTTCCCCCTTGAATGTGCTTTAATTACTGGTTGCTTGGTCATTTTGGATGAGAAGACCCCACCTTTCAGACTCAGCAAGAGCTGAATATTTCACCACATCGCGTTTTATGTTAGTATCATAACATAGTGAAAGCTCGTAATTTAGTAGCAGAGGGCCTGGTAACCATGGAAACAACCTATAGAGAGAGATACACCCCAAACTATGGATTACTTTCAGTGCTAAACACTCTGATGAAATAATTCAATTAAAAGAATGTTATGTCAAAGTCCAGCCCTACGCATTGTGCTGCCCAAGGCCAAATTCAGTATATAAGCACCCTCAGTTCTCTGTCCATTCTATCACTTCCTTTTAAAACAGGTACTGAGCTATTAGACAAAGGTTTTTTGTATTAAGCTTTCTATTATACAGAAGGATTTTTTAACATACTCTCTGTCTTTCTTGCATTTCTTTTCTTCTCTTTCCATTCCCCTGTCCTTCATTTCAGCTTTTCATTTTGCTGCCTATTTTGGTAGACCATTTCTCCCACCTTCTTCACTGTTCATTCTCACTCAGTCTTACTTACTATGGTTTCTATTAGGAATAAACAAATAATATTAACACTATATTAAAAAGAATTGAGTTTCACAGACATAATGATAACATTAACTAATATGTACACATACATTTATGTCCAGAGACATGCACCTATTCACACAACAGGAATTTTTAAAATTCCTATTGGCAAAGACATACGTAAAATATCTAGTAATAATCACCATTGGGACTTTACAGATATTTTCTCATCTGTTGATTTATGAATCCTTCAGTGAATTACACATCCTGACCAATAAAAATAGTGGTAAGAAACAACAAAAATACTGGCAAGAAACTATCAGCAAACATGCAAAAAGAAATGAAAACCACACACCACGCTGCAACCTTACTATGGCTGTGATTTCATTCTAGTAAAATATGACATCATGAGAAAAGCAGTGTGAAAAATAATCAATTAAAATATATTGCATTTACATTGGTGACCTCTACTCTCAGAATCCCAGTCCATACCAGAATGGCCTTCAAGTCAATTTAAATGTAAATATCTGAAAACATGTATTAAAATGTAATAATATATTTTATTATTAACATTGTCTGGGATTGCAGATGTGTGTCAGTTCAAAAACACATTGTAAAAGCCTTCAGTACTACGTCCTCCTCATTTCCTCTCTTCCATGTATACTCTTTTCCCTCTCTATTTAAATTTATATCATATTTACCCTTCCAAAGAAGTGTTCTAATCAACAATCGTGTTATGGTTTGCATCCAAGTATAACAAATACCTGTGCACCATAGAAAGATATTTGTTTTTGCTTTAAATGTGTAAATGACTGTAAGAGTTGATTAAATAATGGCATGTGATTTGTTGAACACAATATACCATCTAAAATTTAGGAAAATTGTGGTTAAAACAGTACCCAAATCATGGTTTCATGACAACCCTGCTTTGCTCTTCTTGTTGAGATGATGCCGTCAGTGCTCCTCAGCTTGCACCAAACCTTCTATTCCTCCACAATTTGTATATTAACATTCTTGTCTTTCTCATTTCTTATTACATTTAGAAGAGAAAGCATCCAGTTTGACAAAGAATTCTGCTTGACTGAATGAATCTTGCTCATATAGCCCCAATCCTGCAAACTGCTGTGTGAGAGATCAGGAGTCTGCCAGCACAGAGCAGCTTCCAGGAGCTAGTTTTACTCAGTGACCAGAATTTTTCAAGGAGCTCAACATTCTCTCTTCCAGCAGAGAGAGTCCGGCAGAAAGGATGGTTACTACAAGAGCTGTGATGGAACAGACGGTCAGGTACCCACCAGGGAATACTGAAGCATGGCCAAGAGAAACCACGTACAAGATCTAGCTATTATTTACTAAATATTCTTATGGAAGTTAAACAAAGTGGTTGACAGAACAAATTATTTTCTTCCATAAATATTAAAATGGAGGCAGAAATTCTATGCTGAATTTTACAAAAAAAAATTCAGTGTAATGTAACTTTGCATTTTCTGTGTATACATTCTAAGTATTTTTTTAAATTTCCTTTAGAACTGTCTCAAAAGATTTTTTTTTTTTTTTTTTTTTACTGAATTTAGTATATTTTTTATTCTTTACTGCCCTCTTATGGCTAGCAACTTTAGTGAAAAAATGATTTTCCTTAGGTCAAATTTAACTTAAAGAGCCACTTTCCATTCGGAACATAGTTCATTTAAAAAAAAAAAAAAAAAGAAAGAAACGTAGTTTCAGGTAGTACATTGCCCCTGAGCACTGGTGCCAATTCCTGTGGTTTTACATCACTTTACTCTCTTTTTAAAATTGTTTTTCTCTCTCTTGCTGCTGTGTGAAAGAGTAATATAAAGAACGAGGAAAGGTAAATAATCAATTATTAGAAAAACAGCAATAAAAGATTGGGTATGGGGTACAGGTAACATCATCCCCTAATACAAATTTGATCTCAGAGTCAAATGCCTACAAAAGAAGGACCCATTGGGTAAGTGCGCATTTGTCCAATTTCTCTTGAGAGGAAGTAGGCATGCCATGCATCTGTTTTTTTTAAATGTTTTGTCCCCTGTCCAGTACTGAGACAAAATTGGACATTGTTTTGTCCAGTATCACAGATAGGGGATACTATTTTGATGAGCATGCACTGCTTCCCCTCTCATCAGTGTGACCTTGCACACCCCACAAATATGAGATCATGCCAGCAGGGGCGGAAGAGCATGCTCTTCAAAATGGTGCCCTCCATGCAGTGTGACACTGCGTGCATGTCAGTGGAGGTGGAGCCACACAGGCAAGTGTGGGCCCACACTGTTCCTGAAAGTACCGGAATGTCTGGTACTCTGGGCATGCATGAGTGGCCACCCTAAGAGGAAGGATTTGAGGAGCACAGCCTGGGGCAATGGACCTCTGGACATTTCACTGGATGCAGTGGTGCCAGGGGAAGTCAAGATTTTAATCTTTACAAGGTAGTGTCCAGATATCCTTTTGATGTAGTTAACATTGTTTAATATGTTTAATAAAGTTGCAGCCAGATGACTCTACTTTGTTTTCAGTCTTTACTGCCTAACTGCTGTGTCCTCTACAAATCAGGAGTGTCTAACTAGACAGAAAGCTAATTAAATATGCTGTCTGGGGAAGATATTCCAAAATTATTGTAGAAATATCCTGTAAGGCAACATGCAGTGGTACTAAAAAACCCAGCCCAAATGTGATTATACTGCAGTGTGTGCTATCAAAACTCAGTAGGACCAGCAACTTGATGAATGCTCAAAATAAAGTTTTTATAAAATTCACCCATTTTTTTAAGTGATACCGATTCCCACTAATTTAAAATACTGAACCATTCAAAGAAAGCAGGGTTTGATTTAAGCAAAAAATGATTATAAATATCAAAGTATCAAAATGATTATCAATGATACATTGTTTAATAAGGACAAACAATAAAATTATGTTGCAAGACTTATTAATGGAATTTGGTGGGAGATCTTGACCCAGTGCTTCCTGCTCCAGTACCAGCCCCAAACTTCCATGGGGCAAACAGGGCACCAGAAATTCTGTTACTGGTTTGTATGACAATTAGTACTCTATAACCAGGTCTAAACTGATAAACTTCCATGCCAAAGACACAAGTAATTATTCTGAAGACAGTCTAGATGTGTTTTGCCAATGATGTTTCAAAAACGCAGAAGCAAAAACCTGTATACAAATGCAAGTTTCATCTACTGGAAAAAAATAATCTCTCTCTTATTATAAAGCTGTTCTTACCAGACCCTAATAATTTCATAAATGCTAGTGTTTGTGCTGTTTAAGGCAAATACTGTAGACTCAGTCTCACAGTGTTCCCGAAATACTGTTTTTGTTATTAATTTATTTTCAGTTTTGAAGCGTTACACATTGTCAGGAACATAGTTTCCCTTGTGGTCTTCTCCTGCTGTTTCTATTCAATTCCAATCTTGTAAATTCAGGAATGCAACCTCTCCAGTGGTCCCACGTAAACTGATTACTTAAAAAATTATTTCCAAAGAGATACTAACGTCAGTGATGATTAATTTGCAGAATGGTGTATGCAATGATGCTTATGAGAGTGGGTTCATCAGTGATGCTAGAGCACTGACAGTAGCAAGTAAAATGTTTCTGGGCAAGAATCAGGGAAGGGATTCATAACAAATGGTTTACAGAGATAAGACAGAAATCAAAGGAACTTTGACTGAACTATGGCTGAGAAAGAATTAGAATTCTTGGGAGTTATGTTACCAAATAAGTGTGCCGAGTCCTCACCTTCATTTGATGGAAAAACAATCCTGTAATTCACATTAGCCAAATGTTAATTATACACACAAAAAAGCACTTGTATTGCATCTATATGCACAGCGTAGGGGTGCACTGCACAAGTGCTAAATAGTTATGGACTGTTTATCAAGGAACAGGATCTTTCTAGCTGCAACTGTGTGGTGCAAGCAGCAACTGACCAGAGACTCGTCGCCCAATTAGCAGCTTGTTTCACTGGAAGCTGGAAATGAAGTTTTCTACTTGCATCGGTCCATTTCAATGTTCTGATTGTGTTTGTACAGTAATGGAAAAATTTAGTTTCACTTTTCAATTCTATATGCTATTCCAGATGTGTTCATTTACCGTTGGCTTTTGCCTTGTGCATGGGTAGCTTTTGCTTTACTATTTGCTTTTGTTTCATGTTTGGGTGACTGTAAGATGGGATGCACTTGCAATTCCTAAGCGTCATGTATCCCAATATCCCTGAAAACCTTGAATTAAAAGGCAGATGAGAATGTATTAAAACAGTATCTGCAGACTCTTCTACACAAATCAGGTTAATGGTCACCTCCAGTGGAGATATATTTAAACAGAGAAGCTTGCAACATCCCTGAATGAATCAAGTTTCATTGATGAAACCAGACTGTTCTTTTACTTTGAAACAGGAAACAAGAGATGATCCCTACCGTGACAGGGCAGTTCTCTTCCAAAGGTGTTTTCTGAGGCAAAGATACCAAATAAAAGATCAAGGTTTAAAAAAAAAAAAGGCACCATAAAACTACTGCACGAGAAAGCCACGTGAAATTATGAAATATTTGGTAATGAAAAATGATAATTTTTATTCTTTAGGCCAATATTAATATATCTGATAAAATTATGTCAATATAATATGAACATGTGATCTCAAAGATAAGAAATTGATTTTTAAATTGATTTCCTGTGTTTCATCCCATTTATTATCTACAGCTGCTCTGGATCTTATAATATGTTAAATATAATTTTCACAAACTGATGAAAATGGTCCCAATGCCATTATGGTTGTAAGTGTTCTTAAAATAGTGTACAGTACAATACTTTTGAAAAATAATCTTTGTCAAGAAGCTTAGGTTAGCTCTGTACTGCTCGTGTAAGTTATATCAGTAGTCTTTACCCTTCCACAATATGAAAAGCTGTTAGAAACAACACATTACTATTTTTTAAAGAAATCTTACATGCAAATCATAAAGTCTGGACATATAATTTTCAAGGCTAAGATATATTTTTAATGGAAATAATTCTGTGAGGTGGTGTGTCAGTGAAATTAAAATGGGACGTAAAATAGGTGATTTGGTAATCCAGGCACCAAAGCATCTGTGCAGTATTTATAGGTATATATTCTATGGTATACTACACTACAGTATACATATATGAATATATGTTTGTGGTATATTATACCATAACACAGACATGCTATACAGTATATATATTTAAATATACTGTGAAAATGGATATGGAATTTATTCACAGTTCTACAAGGAGAAAATAATTGTGCTGTTTATCTAATTAAAGATGCACTATTTCTATTTTCCAAGAGAAGAACTAATTCATTTAACAACTTCTTAAAAATAAAGGCATGCTGCACCTGTGCAGGTACTAATGGCAAACTTTTGGTTCATAAAATTTTACATTATGGCAAATTACAAAAGATACATACTTCAAAAATTGGTGGTGGGGGCGAAAGAAGTTGGTTTATACACTAAAGGAGCTTAAACTAGGAAAAAATCAAGTGCATCCTTAAAAGGTGACAAGAATGACAGCAATCCAAATGTAAGAAACTGGAAACATTCAGAGAAGAGTTTTAGCGAAGAGAAATGAACAAAAGAACATGGAGGAGAAAACTACCTTTAAGAAGTGGATATTTATACGACAGTCCTGAAGAAGACAGAAGGAGAAAAACTTCGGCATTAGTAAAGGGCTAGCAAAGCAAAGCAGCAGCAGCACACAAGGATGAAAGCAGCAACTCCAATACACAGCAGAAAGGACAAAAATGGATGTGTTAGTTATGCAGGTCAGAGGAAAAATCATCACCAATAAGAATCATGGAACAGTACAGTAGGGTACAGTGATGTAACGCTCACTATATCTGTTATTCATTTTGTGAAGAGGATAAAACATCTAAACAGCTGATACGAATGTTTCAAATTAATGCTGACCCCAAACCTGCAACCACACACACTTCAGATTATACACGTAACACCGCTCATATCAATGGGATTACTGGTGTTTGTAAATGTGTACTGTACATATGTATGAGTGGTTGTAGGATTGGAGTCTTAATATCCAAACTACAATAGAGAGATGTGATGCTACAAAATATCCCCTTGGGATTTTCCCCTTAATTAGAATATTTGGGGACTGCTCTCCGCACCGGAGTCCGGATATTTTATCAAGGGGTTGTGCTTCATGCCCTCATGTTCCCTCCAGAGAGAACAAAGGGCAGAGGACTCTGCCTACCATCGCTTTTGGGCAGTCAGAACAATTTAATGAGCACCATGAGTGGGATCCATATGCACAGGAACTCGAAGAAAAACTTTTTCTTAGTTAAGAACAGGTTTTACTTCTGTCAGTTAAATCAGAGATTTGAGTTGATTCTAATTTTATTTGAACTAGTTCAGCTATCTTTTGTGCTAGGCATACAGACAACTTAATGTATGGTGTGATGAATACAGGGGGATGGTGGAATCCTATTCTTTAAAGGCAGCATTATTGAGTGGTTATTAGGTGATTTGCCATGATGTGGTCATTTGCCACATTAGATGTTGCTTAGAGCCTGCGGTATATTTCATTCAGTCAGCTCAATAGAGAATACTCTACCCTTCCTAATATTACAACCCCGCTGCTGTTTGCTTTTTTATAATTAAGCAAACAGAGCTAAAAACATTATTTTTTTTCTTTTTTTGTTTTCTGCTTTTCAGGACATAGTGTCGAAGGAAATAAAAAAAAGAGGATTGTTAAGAGCAGATTTATAAATTAGGGGTACACTGAGAATTAAAAACTCGGAGGAAAGGTAACCCAGTCAGTGCGTTTATTGCCCTTGCTTCTTTGGACATTTTCTTGACTTCGTTTTACAGTTGTTTGGATATGGTCCTGTAAATGAATGATGGGCTGCAAAGGTATGAGGGCAAATGGATGACCTGGAGGGAAAACTGGGCACCCATGATGTCTATCACTATCCATCAGCACCCTAAGATTATACAAAAAGAACTTGTGGATCCTTAGAGACTAACAAATTTATTTGAGCATAAGCTTTCGTGGGCTGCAGCCCACTTCTTCAGATGCATAGAACGAAACATATTGAGGAGATATATATACACATACAGAGAGCATGAAAAGGTGGGAGTTATCTTACCAACTCTGACAGGCCAATTAAGTAAGAAAAAAAACTTTTGAAGTGATAATCAAGATAGTCCAGTACAGACAGTTTCATAAGAAGTGTGAGAATACTCACAAGGGGAGATAGATTCAGTGTTTGTAATGGCTCAGTCTTATCCCCTTATCAAACTGTCTGTACTGGGCTATCTTGATTATCACTTCAAAAGTTTTTCTCTTACTTAATTGGCCTCTCAGAGTTGGTAAGACAACTCCCACCTTTTCATGCTCTCTGTATGTGTATATATATCTCCTCAATATATGTTCCATTCTATGCATCTGAAGAAGTGGGCTGCAGCCCATGAAAGCTTATGCTCAAATAAATGTGTTAGTCTCTAAGGTGTCACAAGTAGTCCTGTTCTTTTTGCGGATACAGACTGACATGGCTGCTACTCTGAAACCTAAGATTATACAGAAGAATCTGCTTTATTTCTGTCTATATTCTTATAGGTGGTGTAGAATGCAACATGCCTGTGGGTAAGACTACTTGATACTTTCAGGTAGACAAGCCTTTTTTCAATTTCTTTTAACCAAACCAACCATTCCAGCTGATATTTTCCATGTTACTGGTCTACCTAACGCTATTTTTTTAAATGTTTTCTTATGTTTCTGCTAAAGCAGTTCAGACATTTCTGTGAATGAGATTAGGGAAAAATATCTTGTTTTGCCCATGTTAAAAAAATGCCTACAGCTGTTTCACTGAGAAGTTCTAGTGCCTCCAAGCTTTGCAACAGGGATTTCAATTTTAGCATCCCTTTGTGTCAGGGATGTATCTTTTTGCTGTCTCTATGCAAAGTCACTCAATTTAAGCCTAGTTATTAGTCTTTGAAATATTGCAGTTTGCACATGGCTCAGTAGAAGCTTCTTAGAGTTTGGCAGATAAATTCTCTGAAGTTCCCATCTGCAAATACTGCTTTTTCTGATAGAAGAAAAACAAGATAAAGCTACAGAAAACAAATTTAATACAGAAGAAATATTTTTTTCTAATGAACTATCAACACTGAAGATGTCTGTTAAAAAGCTAAATTTCATCAAGGCAATCTTGACTTTGCTGTGTTTATTTACAGAAGTTTCTTCCTTCCCAATCAAATCTCTCTTTTGCTCCCAGATTTAGTAGGAAACAGACATATGAACCCTAAACTGAATATGACTCAAAATGTTATAAGCATTTAAGAAAAACTGGGCTAACACAATGAAATGTTTATTCATGCACTAACCGGGACATATTGCTTCTCTCAAAATGGATTAAACTTGCTCCTAAATAAAGATGTGCAATTGTCTAATTTCATGTCTTTCACCAACTCTGTTTTCCTCCCAGTGATCTTCAGAACATCTCTTTTAGAAGTTCTCCTAACTTCCTTTGTCATCATTTTCATAAGTCTGGGAAGGAGCCCATCTGGCCATTGTGTCTCACCATCACTCAGTAACCAATTTTTCTATTACCTATTCTGGAGTGACTCTCTTCCATTCATTATTCCTTCCGATGCTTGAAGAAAATGTATTCCTGTCATTGATATCCTCTCTCTTTCTTTGTCAGCAAATGAGGCAAAGAATTAAGTACTCTGCATTGGTAACCTCTTCATCACTAAGCTTACATTAGGTAAGGTTGTCAGAAGTGCCTAAACAACTTGGAAATCTAACTTTTATTTTCAAAAGTCACTTCGGAGCCTAAATCCCAGTTACTTTCAGTGAGACTTATGCTCCTAAGGACCAGATTTTCAAAGGTATTTAGGAGTCTAAAGATTTAGATACTTGCCTAGTGTGATATTTAGAAGTACTTGGGCACCTAACTCACATTCATTTAAATGGGAGTTAAGTGCCTAGGTGCTTTTGAAAACTCCACTAGCTGTCTAGCTGCATCTTTAGGTGCCTATATAATCTTGAAAATCTGGCCCTAGGTGCCTAAGTCACTTTTGAAATAGGGTCTCAGGCTCTTCAGAACCAGTTATGTATTTCTGAACATTTCTTATAGACCTCATCAGTTCTTGACCATGTAACTAAGTTTTGAAGTTTCTCTTATTCTTTATTTTTGCTCCATTTTATATTGTACATTCAATTTCAAATTCTAAAGTTTGCTGCCACCCTTTGCAGCTGAGGCTTTGTGTACATTTCACCTGCCATTTTCTAATATTTATTATTTTTGTTTCTTTATTCACATACAATAGCTTTTTTTAAAAATAATGCATTAATTGCTAGATCTTACATATTGGCCATGAGACTATATACTAGCCTGCTTTGCTTTAAACGGCTCCCATTTTCCCTTTTTCTCCCACACCAGATTTCTTCTACCACATGTGTACATTCTGGAAATATGACCTTCTGAAGTCCTTGTACCTTTATTTATTTAGGCTCTGAGTCATACTGATTCTATGCCATTGGTCCTTCACTATAGGGCCTATAAAAAATTACTATGCTTAAAATTAATTCAAATGGACTTGAATACTGCATCATGGATTGGAAAGTGGGTCAAGGACTATAAACTGAGAACTTGTTTAACAGCTTCAATGCCTGATGTCCTCTATTCTTTTTCACCTCTATCCACTGTAAGTCAATGATACCTGTTCTGGACTATCATCTGGTTTCTGAGCTCTCTTCAGGTCTATCTGTCCCTGGCCTTTGTGTTCTTGACCAAGTTATGTCTCTGGCAAACTGGATCTCAGGATCAGTAGCTTTTTCTTGAAAGACTCCCAAAGCTGACTGGGAACTGATTGCAGATGGCAGAACAGCAGCAGTGTTCACCTAGAAAGTGCCACTAGCTCATAAACAGCAGCATACTTCTCAGCATAATCTCCCTATCCACTCAAGGTAGCTTATCTAAAGAAAAATTAATAAACAAACCTAAAATTAGAGGGAGACAGACACCTCAAGGACACAATGAGAGATGATCACAGAGTCAGCATCAGGTGTACCCTGTCTAGGGATTCTGGGCAACCCTGGTAAAATAAGGGTTAATTTGGCTTAGGATATGCTAGCAAACACATAGCCCTACAATGAATTACATTTAACTTGGTTATGCAAAATATGCCCCCAAAATGCACCTTTATTGAGGGGAAGGGGAGAGAAAGAAGATACAATAAAAAAAAGAGGCTTTGTTCTATTTTTTATATAAATGTTATGTATGGGTAAAAACTCTGCCATAGCCAGTAAAATAAGAGCTTTATTTATTTACTGTCTTGCTTACCAAAAGCATCCAGGAGCTGAATAATTTCAAGAGTCATATAGAGATCACATCCCAGTGGTTGCACTTGTCTATTTGTTGTATGAGAGATGATTTCCTTTGATTTCTAGAGTGCTGGGCTACCAAAGTCAGATTTCCAGTATTCAGGTGCCTACATCACTGCTTGTTAGAAACACAACACAGTAACACCTCTTAAAAAACACATAAGCACACACTCTGAATAGGTGACAAATGTGAATTTCTCACAAGGAGGGAAAATGGCTCACATGATAGATCTATTGTAAGACCTCACAAAAAAGAATGAAACCTATGCCTATTACAATCAAACATTCATTGGAAGTCATTTCAAGTGTTCAGGACTTACTATTTGCAGTATATTACTCTTAAAAAACTGGACACCGGTTTATTTAATTAATATTTCAGTTAATAAGTTTAACTAAAGAACATTACTGGCAAATCAGCTAATAAACATCTAACTAAATAGCCCAAGTCTCGCAGATGCTTAGTGCCCTCAACTTACATTAGAGTGCTAATGCTTTGTAGACTCAAGCATATTTTGCCGGTCATGTTTTATATTAAGAATACATTTATAAATAGTTTAGAAAGGTTAGTACATGATTAAGAGATGTTGTCTGTAACAAGTTATCAGTAGCTGGGCATAAGCACATTAGCAGACGAATACGCATAAGAATGGCCATAGTGGGTCAGGTCAATGGTTCATCTAGCCCAGTATCCTGTCTTCCGACAGCGGCCAATGCCAGGTGCCTCAGAGGGAACGAGCGGAAGAGGCAATCATCAAGTGATCCATCCTATCATCTGCTCCCAGCTTCCGGCAGTCACAGGCTAGGGACACCCAGAGCATGGGGTTGCACCCCTGATCATCTTGTCTAAGAGCCATTCATGGACATACCATCCATGTACTTATCTAATATTTTTTGAATCCCGTGACAGTTTTGGCCTTCAAAACATCCTCTGGCAATGAGCTCCACAGGTTGACTGTGCGTTGTGTGAAATACTTATGTTAATTTTCAGAACAGTAGTCCATAAATTTCATTGGGTAACACCTTTTTCTTATTATGTGAAAGAGTAAATAACATTTCCTTATTCAGTTTCTCAACACCAGTCATGATTTATAGACCTCTATCATATCCCGTCTTAGTCATCTCTTTTCTAAGCTGAAAAGTTCCAATCTTTTTAATTTCTCCTTGTACAGAAGCTGTTCCATACCTGTAATCATTTTTATTGTCCTTCTCCATACCTTTTCCAATTCTAATATATCTTTTTTGAGATGGGATGACCAGAACTGCATGCAGTATTCAGTGTGTGGGTATATCATGGATTATATAGTGGCATGATTATATTTACTACCTACTATCTACCCCTTTTCTAATAATTCCTAACATTGTTAGCTTTTTTGACTGCCACTGCAAGTTGAGCAGATGTTTTCAGAGAAATATCCATAGTGTCTGCCAGATCTCTTTCTTGAGTGGTTGCAGCTAATTAAGATCCCATCATTTTGTATGTACAGTTGTTTTCATACAGTATGTATGTTTTCCTATGTGCACTGCTTTGCATTTGTCAACACTGAATTTCATCTGCCATTTTGTTACCCAGTCACCAAGAAGGTGTTATAGATGGTCATAAACTATCATTATCAGCCACCTATTGACCTGTTGGATTTTTTTTTAAATTAACCATTTATTAATACTATTAGTTTATAAATGGTTAATATATTATTATTTATAAATGTATTGTTAATATAAAGTGTGACCATTTTTCCTCCTCTTTTTGGAGGGGTTCAAAATTTGAAATATTTTAAATCTGTAATTCATGTATTTCCGGCAGGTTCATGATCAAGAGCATATCATTACAACTTCCTTGTGCTTGTAGCAAACTTTATAGTTTGCAGCAAACTTTAACTGCTGACAAACTGTTTTCAAATCACATGTTTAGTGGTTAAACGCCCAATATGGACAAATAGAATAAATATATTTTTGAGGAAAGTAATGATGTGTTAAAAGAAAGCAGTCTCTCCATAGTTCTCTGCAATAATATTGACCTAGGCTTGGATTTTTTCCCCCCAGTTCTGGCCATGCCTTAAATCTGCATTTCACGTAAGTTCCTACCTTGTACCCTGTACTGATGTTATGATAGGACCCATGACTGCTGATCCACGGTAGGCCAAAGAGGAGACCGCACTTTTCTCATAATGAATAGTCAAAACAAATGAACATTAGCTTCATCTACGTCTCGCAGCTGATGCCCAACTCATTACTCTTTCTTTTTATATTGGCACATGTCTTTGTGCTTAGCTGTCTTGAGAAATGCAGAACTAGATTTTCATTTCTACATTATCAACACCCATCATGAATGAACACACACACACAGTAATCCAGTTCAAAAAATTGTATACTGCACATTAAAACCTAAAGGATGAAATAACACATATAATCTGTCAAGGGCTTTTCATATGCCATCATTCATTTCAATAGTCTCCCTTTAGTAAAATATTACTGATGAACATAGAATATAGAAGAAATTTTAAGAGTAAAAAATGTATATTTTAAATGAGTTAAAGCTACTGAAAAGGTGGCATTTGTTATCCAAATTAAGGACATATGATCATTTTGCATTTTGTAGACAACCCAGATTTTTTTGCACATATGAAAAATAGTGACTTTTGAAGGACGCTGAAATATCTTCTGAGACCATGAAGCAGTTGTTTTAAGTTTTTACCTTATTTACAACTTTACTGATGTGGCATTATAACAACATTAGCACCTTTTCTTATCCCTCGTAAAATGGTTCTTACAAAAGCTTGTAAGAAAATTTAAAAAAAAAAAATCCCAAGTGATATATTTTACCATTACATATAACCCCATATCAGTAAGAAAAAAAAAGCATAAGAAAAGAAATTCGAAAACATTCTCCACATCTTTTTGTGTCTGCAACACCAACTTTGTCTACAGACTTAGTCTCAAAACAACACTAGATGTCATTTTAAATTTGAAACACCTGTATTTATAGTCCAACGGGAAAAAGTCCAATTTAGATAGGATAAAATGTAAATGGGATCTTGAATAGGAAAGACTGCAAAATACTGCAAAATAAATTTATGCTGGAGAAAGTACAATTGTACATGGAAGAAAATGAAAATATCAACTGGAGTTTTAAACAGTTCTCAAATGTATAAAATAAATCCTATTTCATGATGCAGACCACAAGTACAGTAGCTGATCCCAGCAGAGACTCAAGAGCAATAGAAGCACTAATTCTTTTTGAAAGCTGAATGCTGTATTTTCTTGGGTTAACCTGTGTTTTATAATAACAGTGCAAAATTCTGTCTGTTGGTATACATAAAAGATTATAATTTCACAGCTAAAGAAGCAGGCTTGGTATTGTGTGTGCACGGCAAGCATTTTATTTAAGTCTTAGATAAATAATTTGGGTCAAATCCTCAAATGCCTTATTAGGAAATAGGAAACATGCATCATGTTACGAATGTCTCAAAAAATTTGTAGATGCGCCAGAAGGAATACTGAGTTCACAAGAGTTGGTTCCAGCAGAGCCACGAATATAAACTGTTCCCACCTGTGCCAGGCCCTATTGCTACTGGATCTGTCTCGGTGTAATGAACAGCAAGTATTCTGTTGGAACATCCTGTGTATTTGCAACAAGAGGCAGGAACAACCATTCCAATCTGCATCACAGTAGGCAGGCAATATCTGCTGCAGGTATGTTTTTTCTGCCGTTTCTCTTTCCTGTACATATGCAGAAATGTCACTCACTTACCTGAGACTTCTGCACCCACATTAGTGAGTTCAGTGATTCAGGACAGAGCCCTTTGTACATATTTTTAAAGCTCTAAATAATCAGTGCTTGACAAATAATTTCCTCCTAAAAAATTAAATTACTCTGCACCCCCTGAAACTAATATTTAAATACACCCTACAAGAATGCAAAGCAAAAATTATAACATAGCTCAATGATGAGCTGCTTTATTCTTTTTTTTTTTAAAAAAAGGCATTTCTGAGTTAAGTTCAATTCTATAACAAGGGGGAAACATATGCAAAACATACCTAGCAGCACTTATATTTAATCCTCACCTCAAATTTCTGTCTGAGTTCTACATTTCCATCATCATCAGCGTCTGGAATTGGGACATTGTAGTATTCACCTTCTTCTTGGTTAAGCAACTTGTACCTGTGGAACACATGGAGGCTGGTGACGGGCCAAATTAATTTTACTTCTCATTAAAATATATTTAGTATTGTATACGTGGCCTGTCTGAAAATATAGGATGACATCCCATCCCTACTGCAGTCAATGGCATCATTCCTGGTCATGTCAATAGGGCCAGAATTTCAACCACTGTCACAATAGTGTAGTAAAACTATTTTATAAGGTTTAAAGTGGACATGTAATTCATTAAATAAGACAAGGACCCGACAAGACGTTGTTCAGTAAAATCAGTTATTATGTGTTTCTGAGCAGGGTTATATTAATCATGATATATATACTGTTATAGGCTTGCATATTCAAGATCAATACAACGCCCACACTGCCAAATTCTGCTCTCTGAATTGAGTTTGCAGCACTGGATGGTTGCCGGAGGAGTTTCACACACAAATTCAAATGCAGGTTTTTGCTTTTAGTATTTTAATTTTGGGCGGATTATTTATAATTTAAATGTTCCATGTTTAATTTAATGATCCATGAATCTAAAAACAGGAAATCATGCAAAAAGCATAAGGAATGTCTTGGGGTTAAAAATATTGCTATGTAACTTTTTAAAACTTCCTAGGGCACCTCTTACCATCCACACGCTGGTACTTTCATAAGCTCTGACACCCCAAATGAAAGAGATCCCATGAAATCATTTCTAGTCGTTCGATCCCAGTCCCAAACTTCTACAGATAACCGTCGATCTTTGTCTGTAGGTTTCAATTTACTACAAAAAGGGGAAGAAAAAATTAGAAAAAAGTAGGCATGCTTTAAGTTTTCAAAAGTACAACTCAATAAACCACACGGTGCTACATAGATAACATAGCATTATAAAAGGATTTAACTCACAATGTAAATGACTCATTCCAATGTGGGTTTAGAGTGGAACGGATGGTTTTTGTTTTTTGTTTACTTTCATTCTTTGGGTCAGGGATAAGTTTCAGCTTCACATATGGATCTGAAAGTCCATTTGGATCCATAGGGATTAAGTTTTTTGCTTCTCGTACTGCAAATGTAAAATGTATAATGTATTATGAATCTAGTCATAGTAGAGAAATAGCATAATGCTATTTATATAGGACTACAAAACATTAACAACAAAAGAATAATATTAAGTCACAGGAAAGAAAAATATAAATTACTGATTTTAAGCATATTAGAAAATAAAAACTAAAAAACTCCAAGCAGATCCACTAATGAGATCAGGTTAGTGGACAAAACTTTGACTGCTGTGGGCTGAGGTTCATTTCTGGATATTTGCTTCTGCCCTGAGCTTGGCAGGAAGAAATGGTCAGTTAGTTAGACAATGCACATAAAATACTGGCACACCACAAAGGTTATTTTCTGCCGATGGTATGATTGTTCAGCAACCAAATTCAATATTAAGTTGGTAACTATTCTATGTGCCTTTATTAACTTGGACAAATAGCAGCTCTGTATTACATTTTGCTGCACTTGCAAAAATGAATAAAAGGAGAATTTAAGAAGTCTGGGAACACAGCAAACAGATGTATTGTTTGTTCAATTTCTGAATCACAAGACCCATCTTATTGCATTCAGCAGCATACAAGAGTAGGATAGCTTTGCAAATGTTGGTACCTTGACTACAAAAAGATCTTAAGTTGCTGTCACAAAACACAAGGACTGAGAAGAGTGGATTTTTTTAATTCTGTAAGTTTGAAACTGGTTCATATACAACAGAAGGAGATCTTGGATATACTGTAACTGATTTAAGTTCAGAAGCCATTACAAATGTAACTGGGTAAGCCTGCAATATCTACGAAGCCATTTTTCTTAATGTACTTTTAAAGTAATCTATGTGCTCAATTATATAACCCACAGGGCTGTTTATTTTGGTGCTTATACAGCCTGTTAACAGGGCCACACAGGTACCTGAATTGCAAAAAACAGATTTCATAAGGTATGTGTTGCATTGTGGGTAAGCTGTACACATTTTTTTGTAATTTATTATTGGAGAACATACAATGTTAAACTCTCTGCAGACTATATCTTCATGAAAATGTGAGATGGAGCCACAACAAGAATGTGAACAGACACATCAGAAACTTAAAGCAAGGTTACTATGCTGTTTTAATTATCTCACATTGCACGTGAAAGTTGTAGTGGCTTCCAATTTAATGATATTGGGGGAGGGGGGGAACACAAATGTGCTCATTTTGTACTTTCTAGATTCTGAATCAACATCCCATATGGTATTGATCCCAAACAGGTGTGTGAGACAGATGAGAACAGTCTATAGTCTGCACATGTCAATGTTCAAGTCGGGGTCTCACAAGGCCATACCCTGAGAGGTGTCAAGCAACTGCTGACATCAGTGGGAACTGATGCATTCATCAGAGGCTCAGCACACCCAGATTTTGGTCCACCTGCAACTGCATCAGCACCAAGCATTAATTAAACAGTCCAGCAGCCACAGCGGAGGAGTGCTTTAAATTGATAAGCAGATGTATTAATTGAAATTCTCCCCTGTGCAGAGAACCTTCGTAAGTCCAATGTGCCATGAAAGTCATGCTATTTTGAGTGTTTAAGGGAGGCTTAAGTGGCACAGCAGCTTTGTGTTGGCCCTCAGACCAGGGGTGAATTTCACCCTGTTGAGAAACTGTTCCCACCCCCACTTTGTGCTGAACTCTAACATCAATGCATGTTCCATTTGTGGAACAATTGCAGGGCTTGCAACAGAAATCCACAGGACATATCACAGAGGACAATTTGGGCCATTCAACTGCAAAGCGTACTGTGGGCTGAATAAGCATATCCAAACCATAAATATAACCAGTGGCTTGTTTGTATAAAATTTTGCTCACTGGAGTAGCCTTCTGAGCTACACATTTCACTGTCCTGAGAGCTCTTATTCCCCCGAACTGCTCTGACTTGTACTCAGTCTGCCTATGGGCTCTGAAGGGCTATGAGCAGCCAAGAACAGCTGCAGTGCAGCGGTGTTCTGACCTTGGCTGCTGCTTCTGAGCCTGTCCCTTGGGGCGGCAAGGGATGCTGGCGTAGAGCTTTTCTGCCAGGGGTACACCAGTGGAGGGCACTCCTGAGTGCATTGGGGGGCGAGAGGGGAGGAAGAGAGCAACTGCTTTTAAGGCACTGGAACAGCATAAAGAGGTCTCAGGGTAATGGAGACTTTTACCTCAAAACTATTAACCCTTATTTCTTGTTTTAAATTTCTAAATTCAATCTGTCTGCTTTCAGTGCAGCAGAAAATTCCATTTCCAAGCTCTGCCATAAGCACAACAGGATTCCTATCTGATTTCTTTTGAATTACGATGAATTGAAAACTTGGTGAAATTTTAAAAGGTAATTGTCAGTTGTCACCAGAGACGATCACTGAAACTAAAAAGAGCTATTACTCTCCATCGTCACTGGAGTAGCATACCAGTTGGGTTTAAAACAAATTTTCTGACCTGGAAAATCATCCATTTAATGCTAAATGAAATGCCAACGGAAAGAGTCTAAGGTACCGGGTTTAGCAGATACCCATGTTTAAGATGAAATATAGTAATACTTCTACAGGGAAATATTGGTAACTGCAAAATCACTAAAGCATCAAGTTGATAAATGACAGTTGCTCAAGTTTTTCCTCATGTTCAACTGATTTATTAAAGGGAACAAAGTCTAATATTTGTAACAGAAATGGGGTTCCTCCTCCTTTTTCAGAATCTGCATTGAGCAAAAAAAGGCAAAACAGGAGTACTTATTGTTTTTCAAAACTAAATCCAGAGTGTTCTGGGTTTTGGTCCTAGTTTAACTGAAGTCCCAGTTTTTGGGATGCAGTTTTTGGATATACGAGGCTGTTTCTTACCCATCCCTAACATGCACCACTTCTTACAACAGCATTATAGGGACACAGTCAACTTAAAAATCTGATCCCTGACTTTGAACTTCTTGTTGCTACAACTGAAATGTAAAATACTAAAAATGAAAGAAGTTAGTGAAGAAAGGGCGGGATATTTTCTCCCCCATTTTGTCTGTATATTTGACAATTCTTTTTATTTGCTTCCCCAATGTAGTCAGGAAGAGTGAATTTCACCCCTGTGTACAGGGGTTGCACATGACCTATGCAACACCAAGATGCTATTTGAGGGTTTAAGTGGGACTTCATATGCCTGGTGATGGCTCTCTCTGCTCAGGGATGAATTTCAACCTCAGTTAGTCAGTTTCCTTTGTATGAGCCTTTTTATACAGGGAACCCCCCCATAAAATCCCAGATTTTTGGATGCCAATTTTGAGACATTTTAAAACAGCCTAATTTTCAGAGCACTTTCTAGATATCTGACCCCTTTTTACTGAATTTCAAGTTTGGAACCTGAAATTACAAATCATTTTGGAAAATAGCAATTATCAGTAATTGGCACAACAGAGGTAGCACACGTAGTTGCGGATACAATATTACTTTGACTTCCTTTTAAAAAATGGACTAGATTTTAAGCTGACAGTCTCCGTTTAAGACTGAAATAATGAAACAATTGTCTGATAAGAAAAAGCATCCCCAAGAATCCCAATGCCGCAATACTGTAAATGGATCCAGAAAAATGGAGACTCAAAAGGGACTGGCTCTTGTCTTTGGAAATCACCTAGCACATAGCAGGCGCTATAGTAAATAAATTCATAAGTAAATAACACTTACGACAAGCACGGAGGCCCAAGGTAGTCAACAAATAAAAATGATGATTCAGAGAAGCTAAGTGACATGCAAAAGTTACACAGTGATTCAATTGCAAATCTGGGAATACAACCCCAGAATCCTGACTCTCAATTCTTTGCTATAAAGTGAAAAAAAAAAAAAAGAAGTACCTTCTATGGAGCCAGAATCTACACCACAACCTAAGCATTGCACTGCTCCCTTTCTCCTCTCTTTTGTTTTGCGTAACAACCTCTTGATCAAAATGTGGGAGTGAATAGTTGCTACACAGCTGATGTTGAGATCTGCATTTAAAGCAGGACTCAACTTTATCTGTTTTTGACTTGAACATTCAAATTTTGTTCCAAAATTTGGCATGACACTCTTCAAAGTACACTGAATTTTCATGTAATTAAAAAAATCAAGAACTTTTCCAGCAAACATTTTAAAATTGTCCCTTATTTGAAACTTTGTCCTCAGAGCCTTATGGTGTATGTGGTGGGATTTTTTGTTTGGGGTTTTTTTTTTTTGCATTACTCTAGTTGAATCAACAGAATTCCCACTAATTCCAAACACCACATTCCAAGATGGCAAAAATCTCCTAAACATTTTTAATAAATAAATAAGCCAAGGATTTTCTTAACTTAATCCATTTGTTTCTGTCTTTAACTTTGCATTTTTAAAAATTAATATTACACTCTCCCATCTGATTTCACGAAATGGTAATACTTTACTGTGACTGTAGTTAAACTACACTAAGGGTACGTCTACACTGCACGATTATTTCGAATTAGCTTAAACCGATATTACAAAACAGATCTAATAAAATCGGTTTAGCGCGTCCACAGTGGGATCACGAAATCGATTGT
>NC_133781.1:25523530-25546243 GCF_003597395.2 Chelonoidis abingdonii
TGGGAGGAGTTCCGAAATCGATTTAAGGAGCCGTTTAACTCGATATTAATGACGATGTCGTGTGAACGGGTACAGCGTTAAATCGGTATATCGGCCATTAAACCGATTTAAAGTCGCAGTGTAGACCTGGCCTAATAAGTGTAGAATTTCCTGGTGTGCACAACTATTGATTCTCTTTCTTTGCCTTTGTTTGTTGAAACTACTCAAGATACATGCAAAATAATACAACACTGTTTAATATGCAACTATTATTTGACCCTAAGTTCGAACTTGGAACTTCTGAAAAAGAATCTTCTGATATATTCATTCCAGGTGAATGTTTCTTGATTTCTTATAACAAATTAACGTATTTCATAAACTGAAGTTGAGATGCTCTCTCTCTGACCCACATGCCTGATTAGAAAGCTATTTACAGTAACTAAACCTATCCACCACAGCAAATATTTACAGTGATTGTGTCTGCTTTTGGGTGCTCCTGCTATAGAGATATCTGTTTATACTAAGCTTTCACGCCACCTACTTGCCATTGACGCTACCACCAGTCCAGCTCCAATGCTATAGCAACAGTGGAATCTGGTGGCTGCCAAAGTTTTAACCACAATCTTATCTAACATAGCTTGGTGCAGATCTAGATGACCCAGTGTTAAAAATGCCAGTGGCCACAGACGCATATTCAGCTCCACCAGTGGGAATGATAGTATCAAAGAGTGGTAGCAAAAGTGGGAAATTTTAGGCAAGAAATGCTAGAGGGGAGACAATTTTTCATTACAGCTGAAAACCCACATTGTGGTCATATATGGCATATTTTCGTTTGACCTGCATACCAAATGTTAACTGCTCTGTGACATCAAATGTGGCAAGAACACATCTGTTGAGCTGACTGTATTATGTTTCTGCTTTGGAATTTAATAACTGCACATCTTTAGATTTTTAATTTAAATACTTAATGTTAATCATTCAGCCGGTATTGAGATGTTTTACTTTGCAATTACCAGCTGTCAAGCACAGATAAAGAATGAAAGCAACACAAGTTAACATGTCACATAAATTTCACATAAGGTCACAATACTATCAACTCATTATTAAACATATTTATTTAGGGGCTAGAGGTGCAATATTTGGAAAATAACCATGCTCAATAATTGAAACGCAGAGGATAACTTTGTATTCTAAACATTATCACAAGCTGTAAAGGAATTTATAATTTTGCTGTAGGCTAGAATTTGGTTTTACAGGAGGCCTTTCATTAATAACATATCCCTAAGCATTTTGTAGAAACTGAGTTACTGTAGATATTGTAACCAAGTGACTTTGTGCATTCACCCTTAGCTTTCACAGTCATGAATGTTAGAAACTATTTTATGTGGCCAGGACATGAGGATCCTGGAATATAACCAGAGTCAAGGAAAGGAAATTTTGTTTTAACTTATCTCATGTCACAGCATCTTCCAAACACTGAATCACATTGTCAGATTCTGAGCATAAGTTGAAGTACTGCCTAGCACTTGAAGCTATGACTTCCTGGCCTAGATGTTAGAATGGTACCATCTGAGCCACCCAGGCGTATTATGATACGTTGTTTACTCTCAATATTTATAGATCTGGAAGAGGACAGCTTTCAGCAGCATCCAGCAGTCAAATGACTCGCAAACCAGCTATGACACCATTTTCAGAATAGGATCTGTTTTCCGTCTGAAAATAAAGGCGTGATTGTGATGGATTTACAACTGTGCACTGCTGCTGTCAAATAGAAAACAATAAATAATGACAGAAAGACAATACGGATGTCAGAGTAAAGCACGGTGAAAAGCAGAATTATTAGCTAACATGACACAATAGCTCCATTATCCTAAAGTATTAAAAGGTGCTATACAAAGCCAAATAACGATTTTATTCAGTACCATGTTTGCACAATATATACATTCAAAGTAGTAAAAAATATACATTTTTGAATATTGGTCAACTACAAATAAGAAAACTATATGAAATATTTAAAAATGTAAGGAGGTGTGGAAGGGGCCACTGTGTAAATATCAGCTGACAGGTGTATTTGCATATTGTATTTATACTATTTGCTTAAAATGAATGACAGTGCTTGAGCAGGTGAAATTTTACTTTTTACAATACTTGTACAAGTCACAAGGAAAGCAACAAAAAGGACAGCACAGTCAAGTGATCTGCTACTACGCTGATTAAATCTCTATTACTCTACAGGATCCAAATGCATGCTACAGCTGAAAAAATGGCTGAGAAAACATTAATTGAATAAAAACAAACATGTGAAAAATAAATGTCCTGTTTAGAAAGGCAGTATAGTCGAATGGATACAGCACTAGACTGGGAACGAGGAAACCTGAGTTCCAGTTTTGGCTCTGACACTGACCTCCTGCCTCACCCTGGGCAAGTCACTTTGCTTCTCTATGCCTGAGTTTCCCCTCATAGTTGATTATCAGTTCTTTGGAGCAGGAACTGTCTCTTTCCACATGTATGCATTCCACCACCTGGTACAATGGGCCTTCCGGAACCTGACACTAAGGCAATATAAATAAGTAATAATAATATTTATCAAAATGATGGCATGAGAAAAACAAATCTACATGCCAAACTGTAATTAGCAGCATCTTTTCAATTTGGGGGATAAAAGCTCTCCCACCCCAACTTCCATTATATACCTCTGCTTTTCTTTAGAAGAGAGCTCAAATTAATGAGTTGTATTTTACAGCACCACCAGACAAAGTTAATAGAGGCGACACTGGAGTGCCTAAATGTATAAAATAATTCAAAGCAATTTACCCGTGATACCAGCACAATCACTAAGTATATAATACGTAAATTAAATAAATACTTATACAATGCTTTAAATATTTGGAGCACTTAATAAACCCCCACAATACTCCTGTGAGGTAAGCAGTTATAATCCTCATTATACAAACGAGGAAATGAGCACAACAGAGCCCTGATTCTGCAATGTATTTAAGCACATTCTTAAATGCTTTTGTGAACTGGGGCCTAAATGACTTATCCAAAACCAGCATCAATGTAAGAGCTGATATTAGATATCAGGAATTCCTTGCTCCTAGTCTCTGGGTACAGTATGCAGCCACTCTTATCTTTGTATCTTATTTGCCTGACTAAAATGGTTGTTCTTATGGGCCACATCATCTCAGGATCTGAGAACCTGGCATAAAATTAATATTTCTCTTCCTTCCGAGCCAGTGCAACAAATAGCCCGATTAGTTGATAGATTTTTGCCTGTGTGAGCAAGAGTGTGTGTTAAGAGTCTGTGTGTGTGAAGAAATTATCAAGGGAAAACAAAGTTGAAACAAGTTTTGCAGTTAGTTCTGGGTGTAGTCTGTTCCGTGCTCATTGTTCTCTCTCGCAAGTGTCATGGTATATTGCCAGCCATTGTGAAAATCCTGTCTCCTGCACTTATGAACCTCTCCCTATTGACTGACAGTTTTATTGTTCTAGTAGAAGATAGCTGTCCTGAGGGGATATGGCTGCAGAGGGAAAGGTGATCTCTTAGGTAACAAGGGCCAATCCCATGGACAGCTTTGACTATCAACACAGAGGCCTTGAACTAGACTCTGAATTTAATGAGGAGTCATTAAGTATGATGGGAAATGGGGGGAAGTGGAGGGTGTCACACACACTGGGTAGGTTACTAATGTTCACATACTAAAATTGTGATAGGACAAGAGCTGTATGCTACAATAAATGAGCAAATTTTATGCTCGTGCTGCATATTTTGAATGCAATACATAAAGTGTCCATTTGGAGGAACTGTGGGACTACAATAAATTTGCAAAGTAAAATAGATAACCTCATGAAATCAGGTCTCTTGAAACCAGTATCGGAGCTGGAAAGGAATCATATTAACCTGGTCCTGGGTTTGATGTTTACAATTTCTTTTATATATGTTTTTAAATTATTAAAGGAGAAAAAGAGGTACAAAACAAAAAGGTGCAACATAGGGTACAATCCCATTTATTCAGTGAAATTTTCAGAGATTTGCATTGGAAAAATTAGTCATAATTGTCTCATAATATAAATTAAGCCATTGTGCACCCTAAACTAAGATACTTTTTGCAACTTGACACATTCTGGATGTGCACACATCCTTTCCTTTGTGTCAGATACAGGTACGACATTCTATGGGAAGGGAAGGGAAGATTCAGGCTGCATCAGCCTCTGAGGTTTTCAGAAAAATGAGGCACCTCTTACTGTAATCAGCACTATATGAGATATGAGGACAAACAACTGAATCTCCATACCCAAATTAGCTTCCCAGCTAGACTATTTTTAAAAACAATATTTTAATTGAGCAAGCTATATTTAAATGACAAAGTATTAAAAAAATAACATTTTTAGGCTTTTTTTTTTTTGCCATGCTCCAACTAGGAAAATGGGTCAAAATAATAAAAAGCAACACGTCCAAAAGAGTCTAAATCTTGAGAGGTGCCAAGCATTATCAAATCCAGTGAGAGTTGTAGGTGTTCAAACACCACTCAGAATCAGGCCCACAGTCCTTGATCATAGACTCTAAGACTGGAAGGGACCTCGCAAGGTCATCTGGTCCAGTCCCCTGCACTCACGGCAGGACTAAGTATTATCTAGACCATCCCTGACAGGTGTTTCTCTAACCTGCTCTTAATCTCCTGTGATGGAGATTCCACAACCTCTCTAGGCAATTTATTCCAGTGCTTAGTCACCCTGACAGTTAGGAAGTTTTTCCTAATGTCCAACCTAAACCTACCTTGTTGCAATTTAATCCCATTGCTACTCATCCTGTCCTCAGAGGTTAAGAACAACAATTTTTCTCCCTCCTCCTTGTAACAACCTATTATGAAATTGAAGACTGTTATGTACCCTCTCAGTCTCCTCTTTTCCAGACTAAACAAACCCAATTTTTTTCAATCTTCCTTCATAGGTCATGATTTTCTAGACCTTTAATCATTTTTGTTGCTCTTTGTAAAGACATACTACCTCTTGTCTGAAAAGATTATTGCTCCTGCAAGTAACTTAGGCAGCATATATTCACCATCTATTCTCTCTATTAGGCAAAAGTCCATTCAAATGAATGAAATATCTGCATCACCGACGTCATGACTTTTCAGGGTAGAAATAACGGATATGTTGAATGACTGCATATACTGTTCCACAACAAGATGCTAACCACATGATATACGTACGTGATATGTGCTAAGAGCAGTACTTAGTTCATAGAAACATGTCCCATCAATTCTTACTTTAAAAAGTAAACTGAATATATAAAGATAAAATTTTAAAAAAGTAAAAAACAGACCTTCTCTGGCATGTGTGTAGTAAGCTGCAGCTTGACAGGAGTTTTGCATCTCTATCTATGCTCCACTTAACAGCTGTTCCTACTGTTGGCTGCTGGACTTCTCCAGGACAGGTGTCAGGATGACCTCAGTGGGAGGTTCTATGTTTCTAGACCTTATTCTTTCTTGTATTCTGCCATAGTCTAAATTTAGCTTCCTTGCACCAATCCCCTTCTCCTCTCCATTTAGAGGTATCTGAGGAAAAAGGAGTCTGTTACAGCTATCCCCCTATTCCATTTTGTTTCTTACAGCTGTCCCCATACTCCATTTTGTTCTCCTCCTGTGGCCGCCCTCCCTGGCTGTTAAGTTGTTTACCAGGGCCACTGCCCTTCTCAAAAGGGCCACTGTGCTAGTGGGCCAACGCCACTTTTTCAAGGCAGTCCGGTCTAACTTGTAAGTCCCTGGGCTGTGATGGGCAGGCCAAGTCCAGAACTGCAAGACTAATTGTTTCTCTAAGATCTCCTGCATGAAGTCCAAGGCCTCATTGTGCTTTTGAACCGTCACCTAATTGCAACAGACTTTGCCCAGCAATGTCTCTGTGCTCACGATTGACAAGGTTTTTCCCTGCCAAAAGTCCTCATCCTCCCTGTATCAAAGGAAGCACAGTCAAAATACTGAGGCAGAACTGCCTAAAGTATTGCCCTTTAAAACCAGACATTTTTCTGATCATACCAGGAGCACAGGTCCTCGCTTCCCCTGGTCTGACTCACTAAAGGGGTCCTTTGGGGGCCCTTACTCTCTCTCTCGTCTTGTTTTTGAGCGTTACACCCCAGTTTTTAAACATCCCCTCGCCACGAAGACAGAATTGGACTGCCGGGAGAGATCTCCTGATTGTAAATTGAGACCTCGTACCTTCCCCTCTGATGTTCTTAGCTGCCTAGCTGCCTTCACTGCTTACCATGGGGCTGGTAATAATCCCTCTGTGAAACGTTCTATATCTATTTATTTTATTATTATTAGCTGCTCGGCTCTGTTTCCCACCATCAACATCAGACTTCAAGCTAAATCTTGGTGAGTCTGTGTAATTAAAACCTCCTCTTAAACCACTGCGGCGCTTTGCCGCTAAAAATAAGTTTTGTGCCGCGCTAACGACTCTACACCGTGGGCTTGCTCGGTGGTCTCTGCTTCAGCTTTGATCTCACTGTTCAACCAACCACATTCCGTTGCTTCCTTTGGATGATCCTGAGCTGCCACATTGCCATCCCTCCCCCACTTGCGCTAAGGTGCACCTATTAGAAATCAGGTTTCTTACGTCTAAGATAAAGTTATGTAATTTCATTTGCATAGTTGTGGTTAGTTAGGTTAAGAATTGTTTGTATGTGCTCTGTAATTAGCCGTTTAAAAAATGTTGCATTGTGTTCTGTTACTTGCTAATTGGTGTAATCTTGGTTAAGTTAGATCATAGCATAAGCATTTTGCTGTGTTCTGTTATAATGTGGTAAAGTCTGTCTTCCCGCTGCACACCATGCGCCAGAGAAACCTAATTGTATTGACTAAAGTCTACATACACCGCATTGGTTTACCCTTATTTTTTCTCTCTAACACACCTCACATTTTACATTTACACTACTGTGACACATTTTACCCATAACTGTTAGTTGGCTATATGCTGCTGTAACACACCCTTTACATAAAAAATTGTTAGCTTCCTGTTACATTTATATTTCAGTGTTAATTGGTTACCAACTGTATTGTACCCCACTGTGTTGTACCCCACTATTGAAACCTCTTATACTATTTACAAAAAGAAACCCCTCCCCAACTGTCTACCTTAACAAACCCCGTATCCCTCACAATTGAATTTTCCCTGTTTTTTGCATTTTCTTAATAAAGTTTATTTTGCACCCCACCAGTGCAGTAGTTGTCCCCCAAGATCCCCTACCTGCTGGCAGGGTCAAAAGGCACTTGGGAAGATGAGATGTGTACCGTTCCCACTCCTCTCTATGGGCTTCAAGAATAATAGGGAAGTTTGGTGGGCAAGTGGAAGGCTCTGAATGAGACACCAATTGCTTTCTGCAGCCACCACGTCAGCGCTGGCTGAGAGGACTTTCAAGCTGGGGAAGGGATGGTGTCACGGAGTGTGGGGGAGTTTGGCCCTGCACCCCTCTTTCTGGTTCCCACAGTGACTTTTAGCCAGCCAGTAAAACAGAAGGTTTATTGGACAACAGGAAAACAGGTTACAGCAGAGCTTGCAGGCACAGTCAGGACCCCTTCATCGAGTCCTTCTGGGCTTTTAGGGTGCTTGAATTCTAGCTAGGATACCCTGAATTCCGCCCACACAGCCCCAAAACCCAAACTGACCTGCCCCTCCTCCCGCCGGTCGATTTCTTTGTTCCGTTTTCTCAGCAAAGGTGCTCACCTCCTCCCCCCTGCCTGGCTCAGGTTACAGGCTTAAAGATCCTGTCCCTCACCTAAAGACATCCCCTGCTCTCCCATTCCCCACACAGACAGCCCCTACTTCATCACAGATGGCCTCAGCTTTACAGAAATTTTCCCCATTCTCAGCTACTCCTTTTCTCTTATCAAATCTTCATCCATGAGGCAAGGGAAAGATGAAATTTCTCTTTCAATTCTTGAAGAAATGAGCCATTGTTACCATAATTTACTGTAAATGCTGTTGAAATGCCCAGGAAGGATTAAAGTTGGTACATTGCCCTTAACTGAATCATTGAAGAAAGATATTGTATGGTCATTAGTATTCTGAGGACTCAGCAGGACATGAGTGAAACGGGATAAGCAAAGGATGGAGCAGCAGCCTTCAGTATGAATCTCTCAATTTAAACATAATTTTTTAAGCTCAGTATATGTAATTTATTTAATGTGAGATAGCTTTGGAGCTTGTACAATTCAGGCCTCTGACAGAAACAATTTCATGACTTTTATTCTTAGAGTCTAATATGAGACAAGTGAGGAACTGAATAAATGATATTTGCCCTGTACAGGATGTACACTACTGGAAGGTTTTCATTAAAACTCCGGTGAACACACCTGCTCAGTCATTTTTAACACAGTGTTCTCACCCTAATTCTCTGCGTTTAAACTCTATCTAGATTTCCAGATATTAGTTAAACTAATGCAGAATCATTCTCTGAGGCTTGGATACGGAGAGCTCCCTGGAGAAAAAAATTACTGAATAGCACACACTGCTGATCTAGGAGGCAGCCTGAACAGCTTGGGGACAGGAGAGTAAGTGCAAGGCTATTTCTTTCCTACTTGCTGCAGGAAACACTGAATGAGGAGAAAAAGCAATCTTCTAGAAACAATAAAGGAGGAGTTCAAAGATTAACTGGGAAGGAAAAGACAAAACTGTCTACTAAACACAGGCTGTTAAACAAAAAAAATGTCATTATCTTGCTCCTTCTTGTTTTAAGAGAACTGGCCTATTTGTATTTTTGTCTGCATAATTAGTACCCTTTGACATCTTTTTTCAACTGATCAAGCATTTCTTTTCTTGAGGGAACAGGATGATGATACTTGCACTGAACTAAGAACGTAAAGAACTACCATCTCTGTGGTCCACCTCTTTGATGGCATCCTATTTTTAACAAGACAGGCCAGGTTCCTGTAACCGGGGTGTCAGGATGCAGAAGAAATTCCCCTCTCCATTAGAGCCATGATATTTTGTGTGTGGCTAAAACAGAATAAGCCAAATGGAAAATATCCCTGAGAAAATGAATAAAGTCTTTTTTGGAGACCACCTCTCAATCAGTGTTCACTCTGAGGAAGCCATAGTTTAATTAAAAGCAACAAGCACACAAACTTTTTTCTCTCCTTTGTGTGTCCCTTTACAAGCTGAAATACTTGAACGATACTAGGAGGAAGTGTTCTATTTTATAAGGTAATAATAAAGGTCTTGAGATGCTAAATAAGGAGACCAAGAACAATTATCCGGATAAGAGATGAAGATAACTCCCTAGGAGAATTTGGTAGCTGTGCTAGCTAATAGCATCCTTCTTTTACAGGACCAATATAGGAAAATGTTCAATGGAACATGTATTCTCTCTTGCCTTTCCAGTTCTGCCCGTCATACTTATTGGAGCAGAGTTACGCTGTGGTGGTCAGCAGAATAGTATTTATAAGAACAGAACAGTATTAATAATTCATATTTTGATAATTATCCTTTCCACTTCTCTATGAAGACTTTCATGAAAGAATCCAATAACTGTTTTGCAAACATTAGCTAAAGAGGCCTCACTACTCTACCATAAAGGTAATAACTGGAGATATACCAATCTTCTAGAACTGTGAGGGACCTTGAAAGGTCATTGAGTCCAGCCCCCTGCCTTCATTAGCAGGACCAATTCTTGCCCCAGATCCCTAAGTGGCCCCCTCAAGGACTGAACTCACAACCCTGGGTTTAGCAGGTCAATGGTCAAACCACTGAGCTATCCCTCCCCCCCATGAGAAAGATAAGCATTTATCCCCATTTATAGACGGATAAATTGAGGTACAATCTTTTTCAAGGCCACAAAACAAGCTAGTTATTGAGTTTGAATTAGAACCCAAGAATGTCTTGGCTCCCAGACGTCTGCTGAGATTGTGCTTTTCTCTAACTGCTTACCATGCATCTGACAAGCCTTACAGACTGCAAGACTCATCTGTTAGCAAGGTTTGTTTTGCTTTTAGTCCTGTACTTGTATTCTATTCATGTGAAGAACAAATGCACTTGCAAAACTGCTCCATTATTACCTTCTATCACAATTATCACATTGAAATGTTTGCCCTATGGAGCTACTTGCAAAAATCAACACCAAAATGAACTACTTATGCCATGGTTCTTCTGTGGCAGAGGAAAACAATTCTCTTTCTAATTTCTCTAACAAATGACTATTCCTAGCCAAGTTAAATCCTCTTTTAATATCCTGTTGGAGAACAATGCTCACTCATTACTCACATTTACTGGATCCTGATGCTGTAATGAGTGCGGATTATGAAAATGTCTGCAATTGGTAGGCGATCTATCCAACAAGGTATAGAAGAGTGATTAATTTTCCTTAAATTATAAGGTGAAAAAACAGCTAATTTTAATATTACCATTTTCTTGCGTCCTTTATTAATATATTCTTTCATGCCAATAAGAAATTTACCATAGTCTCTACTACCCTTTAATAAAAATTTGGAGCTACTGGAGTTTCTCTACTTTAAATTCACACTGAGAAAGATGTACCTTTTTTATTCCACAGCTGGAAATCTCCTGGGTTCTATTATACTGTCTCACTAGAATATATTATTAGTTATCCCCCTTTAAAACACATGCACTGTTGTGGGACAGGATACCTTTTCAGAACAATGTGAGTTTAGACAGGGAAAGCACTTCCTTTGCAACATGAAATTGCCAGAAGATGGTATCAGACTATCAGATCCTTATTCAATTACCTGTGTTCTTCAGTTTATATTTTGAAATACTTTCATAGGGTTATATTAGATGTAGTTTAGTTTGGGCATCTGTGGCTCCTTAAAGAAAACATTCTGCTACTACCTTATGGTAAAACCAAACTTACTACAGATCTAAGTGGGAATCACAAGGAAATAGATTAGAAGAGCAGGCCCACTCTACAATGAGCACAAAGGGATTGGATTCTGGGATCACCAGAAAACGTTGAAGAGGTCACTAGGAAACAAGAGAAAATATGCAATTATATTCTGTTACAGTACAAATCCCTCTCACATGCAGCAAGTCTTCTGGGATCACCTTGCTCAATGGCAGTTACTGGCAATTCCCAGAAACAGTTAGGAGTTACAAGCTGGTCAAGCAGACAGATTGCTCACACACATTCATTTTTTAAATCACAGCTGGTACCTTGTAGGCAGTAATAAAGTAGCAAGTCCTTTATTTCAGTGATACTCTTGGAGCAGAACAAAAAATGAAAGCGATGTTAATGAGGCGGACGCAGAAAGATTCTAATGTGAGGTCACTGCTAACTTCACCAGAACAGGCTGGCTTTTCAAAATATGGATAAAATGAAAGGGGAACTTTTAGAGGAGACAGAATTCTGACAAGGACCCAGAAATTAGTCAGAATTCACCAGGTTGCATCAATGATATGGCAGAGTCGTGTTACTCAGCTGTTTTACACTTGTAAGCTTTGGGCTTCCCTAACAAAAAACCAACGTTCACAGCCACTAATGTAGCTTCTCTTCGATTAGGAAACAATGACTCCAACCGCCAGGAGTAATTTGGAAAACGTACAGTTGGGATTAGGGGCGAGGAGAACCCTATTAACTCCTAGCGAGGCTATATTGGACGGCTGGGCAGCTGTCCACTGCTCCTATCTTCTTCAAAGAGCACTCCAAGGCTCCATTTTTCTTTTAACACAAGCCTCATTATATACAAAATTTGTTCCTATATTCTCCATAACTTAGGAACATACACATACACAACTGAATATAATAGATGGTAAAACATTTTTTTTTAATTGAGAAGTTTATGTCACATTAGGAACATAAGAAGACAGCAAGTCAGTGGCACCCTGGCTCTAAATGAGTACGTCAATAGGGTAATTCTCTGTTATAAGATGCTGTCAAATTCAACTCCTAGCAACTGCTAGGCCAGAGTTTAGAATCTCAGTAATGTGACAATTTTTTTACATTTCAGTGCACCACACAAGGTTATTTTCTCACAACGATTTCCGTTAGCTCAGTATAAAAATAATTTTAGAAAGTGGGGAAAAAACTCAAAAAAGTCTGATTCAGCCACCTACAGATTCACTCACTGCACAGCATTAGATAGTAAGATTATAAAATGGGATCAGCAAAAAACAGAACAATTCAAGAAAGGAGGTGTGCTTTCATATTCATCAAATATAGATGTGCTCTGAGTGGAAGTCAATACAATGCAACAAGATTGGGAATAATAAAAGCATGTTTAATAACAGCAACCTGCCAACAAATCACAATGTTAACAATAAGGTAATAAGGAAAAGGATATATAGAGCTAACTGAAAACAATTCAAGAGATTTTCTAAACAAAGCGCAACAGTAAACACCCAAGATTTACTGCCGTCAGGTGCATTCAAAAGAAGAGTTCTAAAACCTTTTTCCTTAGTGAACCATGGATTGCAAACTCCAGGCAGCTGAAACAGAATTAAGTATTAATATTTTAGAACTGCCACAAAAAAGCATGCCTTCTTGAACAAAAGGTTAGGTCAACAAGATTTAGAAAATGTGGTATTTAATTGTAATGGGTGCATAAACTTATGAAATCCAGTGGAGTAGAGTAGTGAAGCGTTTCATTTGTTAGGACTAGGACATTGCATTTGAAGGAGATGCTGTAACCGCTGACAGCTGTTGTGCTAAGGAATATATAAATCTTTTAACTTGCATGCAACACAATTACCCCAATATGCACAAAAGCTCCTAAATGAATATGGAGAATTGTCCTGGCTACCAGTTTCAAATCCACTTCCAGGGTCAACATGACCTTGCAACCAATTTCAATTTCTGACCAATGATAGATGTAATTTTTTGTAAGAGTCTTCAAATGCAACAGTTGTGCTCAATGGAAGGGATAAAGAAAAAAAAAACAAGAAAAAAGAGAACTCCTTCTGCCCCAGCCTTTCCTCACTCTCCCCGAAAGTAATGCTAATTGCCCCAGTCTCCCACTGACCTCTCAAATTAACACCCTCTTCCTGCATTTGTAAAACTCACAAGAAACGAGTTTCTAGGCATTATCCATTTAAGAACTTGCTAGTTTCCTAAGTGTTCAGATCAATACAAAATTGAACAAAACCTTTAAAATATGTCAGGGTTTTCTTTCCACTGAACCTTCTTGTTTCACAGCCATATGGGTGCAGCACTGTCGGACACATTAAGCAAAGTGAGCAAATTGTGGAATTACCTACGAATGTATTAAAAGCTCTTTTGTGCCATCCAGGTTCATCTTTTGACTTCTCTGTTTGCTCTCCAATGTAATTAAAGAAAATTAATTGTAAAGAAAAATGTAAAGTAATCCAATTAACTGCTATGAATAAATTACTGTATGTATTAATAATATATTGCTCCTCTATGACATCCTCAATCTGCAGAACTCAAAGAACCTTCACAGCGCCAGTGACTTAAGCCTTCCAGCACCCCTGGGATGCACGGGAGAAAAAATTATCCTCCTTGTACACATGAGAAAATGAGACACAGAGATGAAGTGACTTGTCCAAAATCACAACAGAAATCAGTGGCAGAGCTGGGAATAAAAACAAGGTCTTCTACTGACCAGTCCTCCTTAACCACAAGCCTATCTTTTCTCCTCAGGGTTTTGGGACCACTTTTAAAGTCATTTGCCTTCTATACATACAAGAAGAAAGTAGAGAACAATTAATTTAGATTTCACCTGCAAAACACATTCAGTTTTGCGGCAACCTCATTTCCTACAACTGTCCCAAGTGATTTGCTTCTTTCCATTCCTAACTGACACCAAATAACATTTTTTGGAAAAAGACAGTGTTTAGAAAACATGATGCGAAACCTCACTTATGAATCTTATCCAAAGCCACTCCTTTAACTTTTCAGCGCAAGAAAACATTTCCGGTGCTAATTTCATAGCAATTAATATTACCCTTAAAATGATAACCCTATAAATAGAAGCAATTAAAATACTGCTGAAAAATGAGCTGCCCTGTCAATGTTGATTTCTCTTCCCATTAAAGCCATGATACTGAAGCAGAGCTTTACAATAATTTGCTTCCACTCTTCTGAGGGATGCTACTGTTTTGCAGCCCTCCATGACAATTGTGCCCTCTTCATTTTCATGGTTTGTTTCAGATATGCCAATAAAGCCAACGTGAACTAATCTAGTTAGTCTCAAAGATTAGTAGGCTTCGGTAACACATTCATCTGCCTGTAGCTGACAAAGAAAAATAGCTTTTGCCTGATCTCTTAGGACCCTAAGTCTCATTTTTAAAAATGTTATCCAAGGTTTTCACAGAAAAGAAAGGGAAGTACAAATTTTCACACAACTATGCACCTCCTATGGCACATCACATCCAGTGATTCAACATCAGAAGAAACTTGTATTTTAACTGCAGCAAACAGGATCCAGCGTGAATCATTCTCCTCCATGGGAGATAAATCGCTGCTGAATGCATACTTAACATTTAACTGAACTCCAGACAAGTGTATAAAGTGGAATTGGAGCCTTGATGTAAATAACTACATTATTTTCTATTAGGAAAGCATGAACATCTTCACCGCTATTCCTATTATGGTCAAGCGCTGTGCTTTTCTAATAGACCCCAATCTTCAGTTGGCTATGATGAAAGAAAAGCTACATAACAGAAAGTCAAGAGAAAATAATGGCTCAAATTTGGATCAGATAATAGAACAGACTTTGACTGCGTTCTTTTAACTGTACCCAAAGCATTAAGACACATATCTAAAATATTTAAGAGCGCCAATTGCACTTCTTATCTTTTTCCTTTATTTTTTGTACATGAATTGTGTATTCACTGTTAAGCAAAGCCAGGGCTCACTAGATACGAGTCACAAACCAAAGGATTTAAAGCCTGTTCCACCCATGTAATGGGTGTGAAAGGGTGCCAGCAAATGTCCTCCTAAAGAACAGACTAGAGAAAAGCCAGGCTTCAAGCTTAACATAATCCTCCAAACAAACTCTAGCTCAGGGGTCGGCAACCTTTCAGAAGTGCTGTGCCAAGTCTTCATTTAGTCACTCTGATTTAAGATTTTGTGAGCCAGTAATACATTTTAATGTTTTTAGAAGGTCTCTTTCTATAAGTGTATAATATATAACTAAACTATTGTTGTATGTAAAGTAAATAAGGTTTTAAAATGTTTAAGAAGCTTCATTTAAAATTAAATTAAAATGCAGAGCCCCTGGACCGGTGGCCAGGATCCAGGCAGTGTGAGTGCCACTGAAAATCAGCTCATGTGCCACCTTCGGCATGCGTGCCATAGGCTGCCTACTCCTGCTCTAGGTCATGCCTCCTGAATCCTCCCTTCACCCCTGATCACCACGCCAGACAGACCTGTGGAAGTAATCCTAATCACCTACCCATGAGGTCATTTTTACAAAGATATCCTGGATTTTTGTAACATCTGGTCATCCCAGTTAATCTGAGCCGTGGATGAAGAGCATGTAGGTTGGGCTGGTGTTTAAGAAATACGTATTTTTGTTTACATCCTGATAATGGTAAACAAACATTAAATCAAACCTCAGGCATCTTGGTTGCACAACAAAAACCCACACTCTGTATCAGAAAGAGCAATATAACTTAAAGCTGTCCAAGAGCCCTTTAATTATCTCCAGATTTACTCAGTTTTAAACAATTAGAGCAACAAGGACATCTTACATTCAGAGAGCAATCTGCATTCCCAAAATGCTTTATGAAGTCTCTCCACGAAGCTCCAGTATAGTGCAGCCTGCTAGAGAAGAAAAGTAGCTAGCTCAGAGTGTATGGGAAGTGAAATTGTGTCTAAAACATTGGGGTAGTTCCTACACAATTTTTCATAAGTGCCACAAGGTCTGTAATCTCCATGCAAACCAACCAGGAGCTCTGCTTTTAAGGTCTCATCTTGAAGTCCCCACTAAATGAATTAAATACATCTACTTCTAAAGGACTGCGGCAATCCTGTCAGTGTTCTCCAGGTTGCTCAGATATTTTAAATGCACTGTTTAAGCCACTAGGCCATTGCCATCTGATTCAGCTCCCACTTCCTCCTCAATACTATTCAGTGGTGCAAATTACCACATTAGCAAGCATACATGTGCAACAGCCCCTTCCCAAACAAAAGCCACCTGAACCTCCTTATTGTCTTTTTAAGTAAAGTACTCAAAGCCACTTACTCAACAATATTGACTCTCAAACTGCAATATACTGAGCAGCACCTCACTAAGAAATGTCACCCACAACTCCTCTCCCGCAATAGCTATCAATGCTGCAGCCTCAAACTGCTTTGCTTACTGAGGCAGCAATGCTTGTTAAGAGTTCTGTCTATTTAATGAGTTTATGGGATGCCACCATAGGTGCCAGTTGTACATTTAACAGTACAAATGTTTTGCAGCCAATCCAAACAGAGCACTGTTTGCAAGGATACAAAAACTCAGCAAAAGTTAAAGTTATTTAGCAACCAAAACAGGATGCAGGACAGTAGCAGCATTTGGGAATGCCAGCCCAAGGGGCTAGTATTTATCAAAATAAATAAGTAAACACAATTTCAGGCCAAGTCCTGTACAGCAGCTGCCAAGCATCCCTTTTTTGTATTTCTATGCCTGAAGTGTCTTGATGATGTATTCATCCAATACTTTGAGGCTCGCAGCTGTGGGACCCTTCTTGCCAGCTCTTGTGAAAGAGCTGTTTTCCAAAGCTTTTTCTTTGACTCATTTTAAAGACAACGTGTTACTGGGAGAAGAGGTATTAAAAATGTAAAATTTCAATAAAGCAAATTATATATATATATATATACACACACACACACCAAGCTCCAGTAGTAGTTTTTTTGGGGTGAAAGACACATAAGAAGAATCCAAAATCCATATGTCTTCAGTTGGTTAGTTTTGAAAAAAATAATTTGCTTCCAAGGACCAAATTGCCATTTTTATTTCATGTCATTTTCTGGACCCATGACAATGGAAATGCTGACAAGCTGTTAATCGTAATAGCACAAGTGGTACCACAATTATTATATACATTCAGAAACTACAGCAAACATTTGCCTTGGCATCCACAGAGCTATTAATTGTAGGACGGAAATGCTTTCCTATAAACACATGAGCCACAGTGTTTGACAAGTGCACTCTCTAAAATGGTGATTATGAAAAAAACTTGACCTGAAACCTACTTTTGTGTATGTTCCACAATGAACAAATTCTGAAAACTAAACAGTCCATAACAAAAAAACTTTTACAGCTTTGCTGTCCTCACATTTTGGAAAAGTGTTTTTCAAATAAAAATCTGAACTGTGAGGATTAATTTACACAGTTGTATTGTAGCATCTCATTATGTCCAAGTCTTGTAAATAACTTTTAAATCTACAGGGATCATAAAGTATGATACTCTTTACTTTCTGATAATACACAAACGTAGTGTAAATGAGCTCCAGTATGAATGAATATTGCCTAAAGATAATATTGAAAAAAGCATACCAGTTTTTTTTCTTGTTGTTTAATTATATCTTAAAATGTTAATATCGGACTAATATCTAGAGCAGAGGTTCTTAATCTAGAGGCTATTGGCTGCTTGCGGCCTAATCATCACACAGCTGCAATTCATGCGACATCCTCAGGGCCATACAGGTAGTGTGCATATACATATATATATATACACACACACACACACTGTGTGGAGTGACGTTACACCCCATATTCTTCATAGAAATATGATCATGATATGAATATGGCATAACTAAGATGTTTTATGCAAGATGGGTCACGTGAGATATCACTGGAAAGGTTATGATTTACTGAATGAGATTATCCAATTTGTATGCATATATCATTTCTGTATCTGGAGTTAGGAATATTAACTATGTAACAATGACATCTGCATATACACTTGGGGAACACCCACCAGACAGTAAGCAATCAGCCTTGATGGGTGGTTAGAAAAAGCCAATGAGTCTTTAAAGATGTAGATCTTCCATCTTCTTGGAGTTCCTTCCTGTGGACATTGCAAATAAAGCTTGTTTCATGGTTGCTTCAACATTGCAAAGTCAGGTGATGATATCACCTGATGCAAAATACCACCTTGGACACTGCTAGTACTTTTCCACTGAAACAAGGCTTCCTTCCTTATGTAACTTCTACATAAGGATGGGAGGAAAGGCCATCCAGCACTCTCTCTTCACTGCCTTCCCACCCAAAAAGAAAGATTGCTAAAAGTACCTGAGGAGACAAGGAGCTAAGCTGATGGAAAGGCAAGGGCTGAGTCCAGACTGAGACAGAGGAGCCTAGCGTGTAAAGAGAAATAACTGGAACTCTAATCTACAAAAATTCTGCATCCTGCCTAAGCCATTTGAGTTTGAGAGTTTTGTTTTATTTGCTCAGTAAGTTGCTCTGTTCTGTTTGCTATCCCTTGTAATTACTTAAAATTTACCTTTTATAGTTAATAAACTTATTTCTTGTTTATAACATCACCCAGTTCGTGCAATTCGTATCTGAGGAGGGAGAAGCTGTGCATCTCTCTCTCCATACTGAGGGAGAGGGTGAATTTTTATGAGCTTGCGCTGTGCAGACTTTTCTATACAGCGCAAGATAATATTGGTTTGGGTTTACTCCCCAGAGGGGCCCTGCACTTGAGTGCTGGGCAATTTCCTAGCTGAAACTTCCCATAGAGAGCTGCTTGCAGACTTTGTGTGATTCTACAGCTGGTGCGTCCCCACCTGTGTGCATGTGCTGCCTGAGGCTGGAAAGCCTGATTCAGCAAAACAGGGAGAGGGAGCCCAGGCTAGTGGAGCAGGTGGGCTCTGTGAATTCTCAGTAAAAAGTGTGTGTGTGTGTGTAAACTGTCACAGGATGCAGCCCGTATAACATAGAGATCTGCAAAATGTGGTCTACAATAATAAATAGGTTGATAACCATTGATCTAGAGACACTGAGCATTTCAAGAAGGTTTGTGAATGATAGAAATATAGGGCTGGAAGGGACCTCAAAAGGTCACCTAGTCCACCCCGCCCATCCCGTTTGTCTAACCTGTTCTTAAAAACCTCCAAGAATAGGGATTTCATAACTTCCCAGGTGATTCTCTTCCAACATTTATGCCCTACGTGTGATCACTGAGCCACATGGCAACTTCATGGATCACATTCTTCCAGGGCCTGTCCATACAGGCTGGCTCAAAAGCTCCCCACCAAACTTTTCTTGAGAGCATCTCTGACTAAATCAATTTTGCGCATGAACATAACCACCTAATGAATTCCACAGCCCTCAGAATCCTAATTCTCAAATTTACTCTGATGCAATCCTCAAGATCATTTTCATAAAGGTGAATAAGCAGGACATCAGGTGCCCTTGAAAAACTCCGGCAGAATTTATAAAAAACAGGAGGCCAGAGCATTTAAGTCAATTGGCTTGACCTGTGCATGGGAGGTGGAGGACTGGAGTGTCAGGGACCCACAGCTGAACCTAAATCCTGCACATTGTCTTCTACTAACTGAGCTTATGAACCCGGCCTCCTGGGCTGAAGGTTCTGTCACAATCTCAAATCCTCAAATCTCAGCAGATCTAGATGCCTGGCTGCTCAATAGTGTTCCACAACCACAGCTGTGTTTCTGGTCCTGCCCTCAGATCCCTATTTCTTGTCTCTGGCTTCCTGCTCCTGTTCTGGCTGATACTCTGGCTCCAACCCCTGGCTCCCGGCTCCAGCTTGCTCCCTGGACTTCATATTCATAGTCTGACCATAGCTTTGATGCTTGGCTCCTGATTTCTGGCCCTCAGCTCTAGTTTGCTCCCTGGACTTGACATATGGCTTATGAACATTGCTCTGACCTCTGGCTCTCGCTCAGCCTGACTTGATAACCTGGCTCCTGACGCTGCCACTAGGCTTGCCTAGCTCTGTTTCAATCACTACACCAGCCTCCTGCCCTGAACACTAGACAAGCATGTCCACAGCCCAATCATTACACAGAGAAGAAGGAGAGGCTTGGTTCTTGGCTCGCCAAGTATGGACTTCGACCTTCCCCTCCCTTCTAGGCACTGTGTCTCATCCCTGCAGGTCTGCCAGGGATGCTATTAACTTCAGTGGAGCCAGGATTTCATTCTAAATGTTATGGTGCCTCAGGCCTGTTCTGCTACATATGGTTCTAGCCTTCTGCTCATCTACTGGAAAGATAAGTAATTATGAATCCCATTCAAAAAGATCTGCCATTCTTAGAGGGAAAAATCCGTGATTAAACTTGACCAAACAGTGGCAAAAACACGATTGCTCTCTTCAAGTCAGGCTTAACGACCCTCTTAGAGCATTTACTTTATGCCACTAAAACATCATGGATGCAGGGAGAATAAATATTTCCAGACTTGTTAGATAGGACCCTGCTTTTGGCTTTGACACAATTAGCTCACTGCACCTGTTTTCTTCCTTAGTAGTTCCAGCCTCCTGTAGACCTTCTCCGGCAGTAAGCACATCTAGTAAATATTTACACAGTCCAGCAGATCCTAGACTATCTGCTATCAATGTCTAAACAAATGTGACCAAAGACTCATTCTGAAAACCAATGTAATTCAGTTTTACGGGGTATTGTGCTTGGGGGAAAACCACCTTTTCCTTCCATGTTAGAATATAAAATTTAAAAAATGTTGAACAATTTTTGTTAAATGCTGGTAAGTATCTTTGACACATAAAAAGAAGTTCTGAGACTTTCCACTACACTCTAAGGCCTATTATTGCCTTATCCCAGAAAGGATAAGTAATGAGAGAACCAAAAAAAAATTGTTTTAGCTCTGCTGAGCAGTCAGAATCTAGATGCTGCTTAGATGAACTATCTAAAACTCCTAGGCTTATAAAACTGGGACAGAAATATTTTGAGATTTAGGTGCAGTAAAGTTTTTGAGATGTTTAACCACAATGCTGGTGCTTAACAAATAATTGTTTTTTATGCCCAGCGCACATTGGATGCAAACTGCAAAACATTTTGTCTGAATTCTAATTTCAATCACATTATCAAGAATCCACAGGAGACTAAGGACATGCAGCAGTAATATATTCCTGCATTTTAGACAATCGTCTATCTAAGACCCTGGTATTCAATATAAGAGAATTTGAGGCAAGCATCCTTTAAAAAAAATTGCTCTATCAACACATGGCATGGTGAACCCAGACTGATAGCTGAGGTTAATGACTAGGCAAAGAATCACGACTCTGGCAGCAGCAAGTTCTTTGTTGCAAATCCTGCAAGCACATCTGCTGCTGTTCAGAGTATCAACTTAATTAGGATAGTGAATGAGAAAATGCAAAAGAAGAAATTCTGAGAAATACACACTGTTGACTTGGGATGCTATTTGAACAGAGTCCATTTTCTACATAAAAAAATTATAAATATTTTAAAGAAACACACTAAAGTGGTCTTTCAAAAGAACAAGCTACAACCCATCTACCTAGGATTTAAACCGATTATTATTTCCTCAGTTTCTCCTGTGCTGCTAGATAATTTAATATTTCAAATCAATAGTCTGTTTTGCCTCCCTAATGAATCTCCCTGATATAGAGTCTTTCTGTCCATTTAAAATATTTTTAGCTTGCTATTAAAATGGACAGTGACAAGATAGGGACAGGAGAGTGGGCAATACAGATTTCGGTCCACCACATTCCTAATTCTTACCAAATTGCAATGTGGTGTAATACACAGTGACTATTTTTTTTCTGGATATCTTTATACACCTGTGTAGATAAACTGTTCCTCTTCATTGAGATGTGTATAGAAGTTGGGTGAGGTAACATATTTTATTGGCTCAGCTTCTGCTGATAAAAGAGATGAGCCTTTGAGTTACACAGAGGAGCTCTTCTTCAGTACTCTTCTTGCCTCTTTTACCAACAGAAGCTGGTCCAATAAAAGATATTTCTTCACCCACCTTATCTCTCTAATAACCTGGGAGCAACACTGCAACACTACCACTGCAAACAAATAATCATGTGACCTTGGAACCTCACTGAAGCTGTCCAGTTCTGCTAGTCTTATCTAAATACAGTAATACCTCCTGTCCTAAAACAACTTCTGTTTTTTTCCTCTTGGAAACTTTTCTTAAAACTGAGACACTTGAAAACTACAAATATTGTATCTTCAATACTCAGGGAATAAATGATTGAACCTGCTCTGATTCTTCAACATGATGATGCATGTGAAAAGAACCAGCAGAACCTGTAGAAGATACAATCATTCTAACCTCTTTGAAACTTTGAAGAGACATTTATAATATAAAAAGCTAACAAAGAATTTAATCCTGCTACACTGGAGTCAATGGGACTTTTGTTATTGATTTAAAAAGAAGCAGGATCGGGCCCACAATGCATAAAAAGATGAAAATATTAACTAATGTCTATAGGTCAAGGCTAATTGGTGAGTTGGCAAGATTTCAAAACTGATCTTCACTTTCTTTAAATTCAAGCGTATTTCTTTCTAGTCAAAGTACCGTGAAGAATTATTAGTTAAACTGGAAAAGATGGGGATCAATATGAAAATTGAAAAGTGGATAAGGAACTGGTTAAAGGGGAGACTCCAATGGGTCGTACTGAAAGATGAACTGTCAGGCTGGAAGGCGGTTACTAGTGGAGTTCCTCAAAGATCAGTTTTGGGACCAATCTTATTTAACCTTTTTATTACTGACCTTGGCACAAAAAGCAGGAATGTGCTAATAAAGTTTGCGGACGACACAAAGCTGGGAGGTATTGCTAACACAGAGAAGGACCGGGATATCATACAGGAAGATCTGGATG